>NC_064875.1:41975938-42018438 GCF_943734745.1 Anopheles darlingi | reverse complement strand
GGTCAGCGCAGATTCCATTGGTCTCGTCTCGCAAACCTCAAGCTCCCACGGTGTTCGATGCGCTCGTGGCCTCTACACACACACACACACTTGTGGACAAGCACCGGAAATGGCCCAGGACTGGCCACAGCATACATAGCAAACGTAGAACGTTGCTGACGCTGACCAGTGGTTGTGTCCGGCAGCAGCAGTAGCAGCAGGAGTGAAATCTGGGAAATTTTCGTTTCAACACTGTCGAAACAAAGTAATTTATTTGCTCCGGGAGGATTTATGCTTCCCCTACCCCGCCTCCGGGGGCCACTTGCACTCGATTTTCGTTCCGGAATCGTGTGGGCATTCGGCTAAAAATTCGTCCGAAAACTACCTGACCGGAGGAAGGGTTTCCCAATCACCATAGCGGGCCTCAGGGCAGCGGAAAATTAAAAAGAAATCCACCACCCTCCTGCATCCTGGCCTGTTCCCTGGCAGCAGAGCACCGGAGCGAAACCAGGGAACAGGGTTAGGTTGGAGTGAATTCGAGCGATCGCAAAAAAATAGCGAATCCACGACCCCGGGCGAAAGATGGCGACGATTACCATAATGTATTTTTTCATCCCCTTCTTTTTTGCCGATCTGCCATCTTTCACCCTCTCGGGAATGTGAACCCGAAAAATGGGATCCTGGGGCACTTGTCGCTGGCTCGCTAAGGAATCCCGGAGTGCCGCTTATGTGTTTTGCTTATCGGCTATTGGGGAACACGACCGAACAGGAAGATGAATCGTTTCATCGATGAACGTACGGCTCGATGAAAGGTACCGAAAAACGGGGTAGATACCGACCCCACCAAGAATGGGGTGGGGGTTAATTATAGGCAATAATCTCAATAAAAGTGTCCGTCGGAACGATAAATTATTGAAACGCTACCTGGATTCCTCCCCAGGGGCCAAGGAAAGCCGGATTTTCGGCGAAGACACACTTGGTACACTTGGTACGCGAACTTTGATGCAATTGGAAGTGTCCTGCGAGCACGTACGGGACCCGATAGACGGACCGGAGAGAGCAGCATCAAACGGCATACCAGAACAAAGCGCAGAATGTGAAGAATGTGAAGAAGAAGCTAGAGCTTCGTCGCCATGTTTTTGATGGGAAAGTTTTTGAAAAATGTCATTCCATCATCGGTGGCGCATCGAGCGCATCGCACGGCCAGCGAGTTGGTTGGTTGGTTTCTTTTCACCATCGCCAGAGGTCCCCACAGGAGGTCCGGACGGAGGAAAAGGAAGGACGAAAGGCAGCAGTTGGAGCCGAAGCTATCTTTGATCTTCTAATTACCAACCCATTTCCAGTGACTTTGAAGTGAAAGAAATTGTGGAAATGTTTGCGATAGGGTGGGAGCGAGGTGGGGCAAAAAAGCTGCAGCAAGAAAACAAATTAAACCCACACCCCCTTTTTCGCTTCCCTCTACCCTTTTGGTAACGAAGGGGTTGATTTCAGGGGTGGTGGAAATATGTTTTGCTAAATGTGGGGTTTTTTTTTTCCAAAGTTTTTTTTCCAATGTTTCTTTTTTATTGAAATTATGACTACCAATAAGTACGATGAGGTATCGACCGATCGACCGGACGGACGGATGGTAGCATCTACGGCACTCCGCCAATCAACAAAGCAGTCGTTCAGTTGTAGCAAGCGACGATAGAGCGCTGTCGTCATCCTTGTTGCCATCGTCGTCGTCATCGTCGTCTTGAATAGCTCATTGGGGGCCAGCGCCAGCTTTGATGATTAGAGTGAGTGACACTTGGGTAAATAATTGCAGAAACCTCGACTCCCGGGTATCATCCCGGATGCTTCTGAATCTTATCCGAACGAACGTTATGTCCCATTTCACGGAGATACGACGTTCAAAGGCATGTTAACGTCGTCGACCGTCGTGGTCCGAACAGATATTGCCGCTCTTGAAGCTAAAGGCGAGCGCCTGCTGCCAGTTGAGTGGCTGCCGTTCGGCCACCATTTATTAATAAAACCCACCACACATACACTTCCTTCCTCCCTTCTCTCTCTCTCTCTCTCTCTCTCTCTCTCTCTGTCTCTCTCTGACTATTCAGAATCTTCGGAGAAGGATTGCTGGCCGACTCGCCACCAGCTGGCATCGAATTGTTGCTGACTTCGATGATACTGATTGAGCTGATCAAAGCGAAACCAAGAGCCGGGGGCCGGCAGCACGAACAAGACGTGGCGGACGTGTACAAAGGGGTAAAAGGGATGGGGCAGGGCAACGGAGGTGGGGGTAATCTTTTGAAATTCAATTCTTGAACAGCCAAACATCGATTCAATTTGCATCGATTGGATACAGTCGGACACTACCACTCTTGTGTTCCCTTTGGTCTTCTCACAGCCCCAGCCACCAGAGCGCTGATTGCTCGAGTGGTGCCGGCCACGCCATCCAATCATTGCCATTTGCCTCCAAACATGACGGACATGGACGCTTCCGTGCAACAAACCTCAGCATGGCGCTGGCCAACAAAGTTATAATTAATATTCATTTCGTTTCGCCCACTGCTCGCACCTTCCGTGCAATGCTGACCTTTCATCATCATCCAGGACCACTTGGGACACTTGATATGGAAACTGAGCATTGGGAATGTACTAGAAGCTGATGATGATGATGAAACCGAACGCGATCCTTCAGCGGTCTGTCTAGTTGTGTGTAATATGTTTGTCGGTTTGTGTCGGTGGCACGGCAGCACCGCGGAAACCGGATCTGCTGTTGCATCTAGCTTGGCAACTATGCAGCTGCAATGATTTGTGGGATTTCACCATTTGCATCTCTCTAGAGCACCTCAGCGTTCGCGCGTTCGCCATTTTCGCCAAATGCTGGTGCGAGGATTTGGAAAATCCGCCCCATTGTTCACGGCCCATTGACGGCTGTAGCAGCGATCGAAAACGAGCGGCGAGAAAACATATTCACGCCTACCGGAGCACTTAATCACTCGAGAAGAATCGCCTCTTGGTTCGGGATACTTCACGATGTGCAAACCCGGGAAAATTAATTAATGTGTAAACCCGGGAAAATGGGTTTTCGGGAAAATTAGTTTCCAATTTATTGCTCGCCGGGTTTTTTTGCCGGCCTGCTTTGTGCTATTGAAGTGGCACTGCACTCGGAGTCATTTGTTTTGTTTGCTTTCCAACACCTTTTCCCTAAAAAAAAATATGTAAAACAAAATCGGAACTTGTTTCCTTGTTGTTTCCGTATCGCAAATGGAATGGCCTCTCGGTCGCCGGCAGTATCAGCCGTTTGCCAAGTCTCGCGCTAATTCGCAATCAATTATGCACGAATAGTGGGGAGGGATGCGCGAACGGTTGCGTTCTAAGACCCTTTGGGACCTGTAAAGGTGGAAAATGCAATCACCCACCCACCGGGTTGGGGGATTAAGCGAACTGCAAACTGCTGTGCTGCCGAAATCCTTCGAATGCCTGCCACAGCTGAGACCGTGGACATGGTTCGCTGTTATCTGTTTGTGTTTGTGTCTACACTGTCCGATGCGCCGACGAGAGCTTCGACAAATTAACAAACTTGATTCCCCATTCCGGGTAGCTGCAATTCAATCAGGGGTTATTCATTAAGCGGACATAAAGCTTTGCATTTCCATTTCATCCGCAACGCAATGTCTTAGCGTGGTGGTGGTGTGAGTGAGTGAGCAGTAGCAGCAGCAGCAGCAGCAGCTTTGTAGCGGGGGTTTAATGGAAATCTGTCCAAAGCACTTCCGAGACCCTTTTCAACGGATCCTGATCCCCGAAAAGCGCTTAACTCGTTCTCTGCCAGCAGTGCCATTGTCTTGATGCAGGATCGGAGGACTAGCAAGACCCCTCCCCCCTTAAAGACCCAGCGCTAATGGCCGGTCCCTTAACGGGGAACGCGGAACTAATGTTTATGATTGACACTGCCCTATTACTCGAAACGCCGAAACGAACGCATTCAAACTCCATTCTACTCAACGATGACGACGGGGACGGCGACGTTTAATTAACAAAATGATGAAATGCCAGCGAGCGCCATTTTGAAACCGAGTCGGTTTGAAAAGTTTGACGTATGCCAGAAGCTACGAAAAGCGCTCCTGACAGACGTGAACTAACACCACGACGTCTATTCGATTAGCATATGTGTGTGTGTGTGTGCCAGGACTAACAGCTTCTACTCTAGAAGTTCAAATGCCTGTCAAACCATAACCTCAACAGACGTTCTCTTCCTCCCTCGTGATCGCGCCGCCCCATTAATGGAAAGTTTTATTTCGTTGTTCCGCAACAATTGCAACTGCCGGGAATGTGTCTCGGAATGCCACAACCTATGCAACTATATGCAATTCGCTCGAAACGATCCCACCGAGACAGCGCCGGTGTGCGTGTCACCGGCTACGTGGCTAACCGCAGAGCAGCGGTGGCCCTAACCTCAAAGTGTCAAGTGCTGACGCATGGTGAGCGTCGGATTTGGTGTGAGTAGTTGAGGGCCACTGTTCCGAGAAGAGATCGGAAGCACCACCCGTTTAATCCCGTATGATGGAACTGAAGAAGTAAATTTGAATAATTAAAATGAACGAGCTGAAAGGTAGTGGTAGTGGTGGCTTCTTTCTGAAGCAACGCTATGGCGTTTTACTAACAATGGCGGGTGACATGCCCGGATACACGAGGTTTGTAGAGCGTTTTCGAGACGAAAATTGGGCATCCCGTGGTGCGAGTCTTGTTTTTGAGGTCCTTTGTTTCCCTCAAAAAAAAACTCCAGCGATATGACTTTTAAAGTCTGTATCTACAGATTGTACCTAGTTACAATCTGGTCACTAGATGTTACTCACTGCAACAGCCCCAGTGGTCACTAAGCAATTCTACCAGCTTGTTTATATAGTGCAGTTTTTTGTTAAAATCGAACTTCACCTTCAAAAGTTCTCGCGGGGGAAAAGTGGAACAAAAATTTGCACACTCACTATGAAAAGCCGATTTGCTAAGATGAAAAATCACTATTTTTTTATTTCAAAACACAACATGAAATACATTGTATTATATTCAAACATTACTGGAGAACTCTTACGTTGTATCTGGTAAAATATAGCAGCCTCAATAGTATTACATATGCCTGATTTTACGGACAAATTTAGTCGAACAGCTCATGGCGTGATTGTACCAAAAAACTCACGACGGCCGACACCACAGTTCAGAAAAAATATTTGTGACAAGATTTGAGGTCGTGTCATGGCAGAAAACGACCAAATAATACACTAAAACTAAGCTGAATTTCCGAAATGATTGCAATAGAATCTGTCAATCGAAATTATTGTAAAAAAGAGTGTCTATAGTAATTAATTTTGTCCTTTATTTGTCCACCGATGGTCTCGTGTAAGTTTGACGTTAATTTTTTCATTTCATGTACATCAATTCTATAGGAAAAAGCTATCAATCCACCAATTGGTGTGGTTTTCCATTCCATTGATTAATATGGATGGAACAATCAATTAAAATATTGAGTGATGTCAAATAAAAGCTTAAAAATTCATTTCAAACATTTCTTCCTTAAAGTCAATAAAAAAAAATCAACAAAAATATACCTTTCGTTTTACTTTATGTCATTTCTTTGCCGAAATATAACCTATTCCATGTGAGCAAATTCTAACTGGTACACGCTTTATACGTCACGTGAGCAAAAAGTCCCGTAATGACCCGGAGATAGGAGGAACACGAAATTCTTTTCAGTCTCCTTCCTTCACTACACAATCTTCCAGTAAGCATCGCAATCACAATTCCTCGCTACTCCTTGCCTCATTTAAGCACAAGTACAAGAAGAGACTTGACTACGTATGCGCGCATATGTTTTGGGGCCATATGCCTTAGACTCCAACACCTACCGCCACTGAAAACGACGACGACGACGCCCTTGTACTCCCCAGGGAGCTTCTTAGAAGCCGCCGCTACCACTACCGTCACAAGTAACGTACGCATAACACAATTAGCGAATGTAATTTGCTCTCATTACCGTCCCCTTGGCCCCTCCCTTTCTCCGAGAAGGCACATATTGTGCCCAGGTAGCTGCTCCTGTGGCAGTTCACGCATCGCCAAACACGCTTCGCCATTTTGGTAGCGATACGAATCCTTCGGCGGCGAAAGCATTTCCCTGTAGTGGGCCACCATAAACCGCGGCGTGCGTAACGAAATGGGCTCCTTTACCTTATGCCTGAACGCACACACGGGCACACACACACAGGGCCACATGCAGGGAGGATGCTTAAGGTGGTTTGGTTCCTCCGTAGGTTCCGCTTGAACTCACTTGATGGCCGTGGCCGTGGGTATTAAACTCAGGCCTTTCTCGTCTCCATTAGCTGGCGGATTCTTTCCGCCCAGTCAGAAACACAAAAACACGTACAACAAGGAATGTGCATTAATCGTCCGTGGTGACTCCATTTAATATTGTCTTTGTTCGCTCCGTCGTCGTGTGTCGTGTGATGTTGTTCAACGAGCATCGTCAACAGCACAAATTGGTAAATAGTTTGCATAACAGAAATGAGCATCGCAATACAAATCATTTCAAGCAACGAATAGTTCCGCGAATGAGGCCAGTATTTTCATTATCAGGTCGCGGAGTCCGTTAAATCAACAATCCGATTCGTGTACTTAAATGTAGCGCCGTTGCGTTTTTTTTATTGCTACACCACCATAATAACAATAATGACTGGCAAATGTCCAGGGCTACCTCTACCATGATATCCCACTGCCCGGCGGGTTATTTACGCTCCCCTCTTTTTTTTTATTGATGCTGCTTTGTCTGTTTTTGCTGTTTTTCCTCCGCTTCCTTTTGGGTTAAATATTGTGACATGCACCTTTCCACCTTTCCAGCGCGGGCGTGAAGAGGGTAGCCAGCAACATCATACATTAAACTCTTTTCCATTTCCATTTCATCACCTGAATCACGGAGCGGTGCCCTGTCCAACCGCCACGCAGCCATGCAGCCACGTCATTGCAACAGGATGCAGTAATTTCGAGGGCTGAGGGCCCTGATGACATTTTAATGACATTCACATATTTCGACCGGAAAACACGCCATCCAGCCAGCCAGTGCTTTGAAGGATGAGGCTGCGATAATCAACGGTAATGGGAAATGCGACACTCGGTGCCAGAGCGACCTGCAATCGATATCGCGATACGCGCCGTGAAGTACTAGCATCATCACGGGGGTAGTGGATGGTGCTGCTGCTGCTGCTGCTCTTCCTGCTGCCCACTACCACTATGCACTGCAGATTGCCACCGATTTACACTAAATTTTAATTATTTATTTAAATCAAATACACTCGCGAGCGATAAGCGGACGAGTGCGCTGCGCCGTGTGCCTTTATGCAGCCAGTTGAAGCAGCAAAATGGTCGTTGAATAATCATAACTCATTCCCCGGCCACTCCGGGATAACCGGGGGACGGGACGGGAATGATGCACTCGCTTGATGTGCCGTTCCTGACAGATTTCGTCTCTCTCTCTCTCTTTCCCTTTGAAGTGCTGCTGCTGCTGCTGCTGCTGCAGTTGTTGTTGTTAACCCTGCTTCATGCTATCCCTCGGAACTACCTCGGTATGCTGCAATCGTCATTATTGATAATAAAACAAACTGAAATGGAATCCGTCGCAATGGCCACACTGCGATTGCGGTTACGGTGGTGATGACGTTGGCATCGGCATCATTCGCTTTTAATGTTGCAAACGTTTCAATGATAACTGGTCTTCGCTGCGGTGCGGTGTTGAGGATTTGATGGTGTGTTTGTTTCCGGTTAAAATTCAACGCCGAGGGATCGGCGGAGGAGAGGTGCTGTTTAGACAGTACCTAGTGCTTTTTTGGGAGCGCCCAAAAGATGCGCTCTAAACATAGATAAACATAGCTGAGCAAATACTTTCGCCCCAATCGTTGCTCTGCGCTTCATTTGCGCGACAACGCGGGCTTATCAAATGAAAAACACTTTTCCAGAGCTTTTCACTCTGGGAGTTTTTGGGCGAAAATTATTTGTCGCAGCAGCAACAGCAACAGCGCGGTTGATGAAGCTGTTGTCAATGAAGATATCTTGCACAGGAGGAAGACACGGGTGGTGGTTGGCAGCGAAAACAATTTGCTCGACAATATTCAAATTACGGTCCTCGTTGGTAGACCGCGCGTCGCGCCTATTCCTCCCTTCCCGTGCTGGTTGCTGGTTCTGGTTCGGTCCAACGGTTGTAGCGGGAATTTTCGTTAATGGAAAAAAACAGAAAGAACCAAAATACAACAAGAAACAAGCAGAAAGGAGGCCCCTTCCTCCGGTTGACGGGAGGAAAACAATGCTTAAGACCCTATTTAGGCGCACCAGCACCAGGAACAGCAGACCGACAAACGACAGGCAAAGTTTGTCCAGAAGGAAGGATTCATTTGATTGTCGCTTCATTTGCGATCCTCGGTTGTCCTCGCTGCTGCAGATGTCCGGCAAAATTTATTTTGTTTTTTCGCCACGAGAAGGGAGGCTTGTGGGTGGTGCTGTAGTGGGAGTGGGATTAAAGCTCATTATAGAAATAATATGCGGACCCTCTCCCCCAACTCACTTCGTCGAATCACAGCGACGCAAACTTTGTCATGCAAAAGGTTTGAACGACGATATACACGACGATGATGTTGTTGATGATGATGATGATGATGATGCTGATGGTCGTGAGGGTTTTTAGGTTATTCATTTGTTCCTCCTCGAGGAATAACGTTCCAACGCTGTTGACCAGCGAACGTTAAGCCGCCTTTCTAATCCCTCATTTTCATACGGAAAATGGCGCTTTGCTTGAATCAATTACCACCCCAAAAGCGAACCACAGCAGGCTCTGGAAAGCTGGGAAACTTTCCACTTATCCCTAGCTGCTCCCCGAGAAAACCATAAGAGTGAACTCGCATTTTCTAATCCCATACGCGAAACGCGCGCGATGGCGTAACGTTATATTGAGTCAAACCGGGGCTTTTCCATTCCCTATCCGCCTTTTCCATTACCACGCGAACACACACACACACACTTTCTGTGCTGCAACATGCTTCCCATTTTGGTGCTCATAAAGGCAAGAAGGTGGTTTTGCCTTCACCACTCCTCGTTCCTATCCCTCGACGCTTTACCTGTCCTTTGTTTCAAGCGCCACCACCACCACCATCGAGAAAAACCGCGAAAAACCGTGAAGCGAAATCCGCGAAATGGGATCATATTTTGTTATTGCTTTCCCTCCGCCCTTTTTCGGGCACCTTTTAGTGGGTACGAGTCGTTTCATGTTTTTTCTCGCCTATTTTTTTCTTGTGTGGAGCGAGAGTCGTCGTCGAAAGAAGAAAGTCAAGACGTTACCGAGGGGATTGAGTTATGTGTGTGAGGCGTAGAGTGGTTTGATACGAGCACGACCGTAATGCGGTATTGAACGATTGCTTTCACTGGTACGTGCGTGTGTGTGTGTGAAGAGGCACTTTTGTGGCCAACATTTGCGCCAACCGCTTGTTGCGTTCTCTCGATGCGTTCTGGTCTGCAAAACCATCATTTCCTTTGATGATTCGTTGCCGCCGATGGCGATAAAAGCGCGGAGAGAGAGACGGAAAGCAATCCGTCCGTTGGATCCAATCACAAAAGAGGGTGTTCTGTTCCGGGTATCGCGTGTTGGATGGAGTGAGGGGGAAATTTATGAAATCCTTTTGCACAAACATTGCTTCCTCATTAGCCGTGGCCACACGGGGCGAAAACTCTAGCGCAAACGAAAAAATTAATGCCAAAACTTTTGCGCTTCGATATGTTTACATGGCCGGGTTGAGGAAATTAAAATCGTTTTTTTGAAGAAAAGGATTGAATACACTAGCAATGATCACTCACTGTCGATGTAAACCACAAAAAGAACATATTGTGAGCCCTACCGTTTGCAAAAAGCTTTTACGCTAGGTTTTACGCTCCACGGACCAATAATCGTTTGACAGCATGTAAACGGCAAGCGTAAACGTTTTGGCATTAATTTTTTCGTTTGCGCTAGAGTTTTCGCCCCGTGTGGCCACGGCTATTAACCTTTGCCCGGACGGTCGCCTCGGCTAGTCGGGGCCCCTGTTCCGGTGGTCTAGCCCTAAACCTGGAGCATAAACATGATGGGATAATGTTTGGGATTTGGTTTGGGAGTGAGGTATTGAGGATTTATGATGCCGAGAAATGGGGATGAAAATATGTTTCAATACGTTCATTCGAAGCGGGAAGAAGGTTAAAATGAAATTCGAACTCAGAATTCGATTGCCGAATACTAGCATAAGCGCGTGCACACGCACACAATCCTCAGGGTGTTTTGGGATTTGTTATTCGGTTGATCTTTTGCAGAGCTGCCTTCTAGGCCTTGATCGTTTCTTAGGATGGTTCTGCATATGCAGAAAATTTTCGTCGCGATTTCAACATTTTCATATCGCAACGAAACGCTTGTCACAGCAAAACAAAAAACAAGGGTGCGAAACAAAAATAGCACCACTAATGATTTGCAACAAAATTTATCCATATTTCTGAAAATTCATCATGTTTTTAATATTTAATAGCCGTTATACGTGTCAATCTTTCGGATGACTTCAATTAGATACGATTTCATGTATAAAATATGTATTTTGAGCTTTTCTTTCTGTATCTTTTCCAATGTACTCCCGAACTCGACATTTGAGCATGTTTACGTTGTCAAATTGCATTCCGTTTTCATAAAAACGACGTGCAAGAATGGACAAAAGGTTCTCGGTGCAGTTCTGATCCGGAGAAAGGGCTGGAAAATCGAAAGCCTCTATATTTTTATCAGAGAATCACTATTTAGTGAGTTGTGCGGAGCGGAGTACAGCATTATCTTGTTCAAAAACATAGTCAGGCACCTTAAATGCCTCGTAATTAGTCAATTTAACTTATCTCCAACATTTCTACGTGATTTTCTGAATTCATTTTTGTTGTAATTATCACCAAGGGAAGCATACTTCAAAGTGGAAAACGTTCCCATATAACCAATGTTCTACTACCAAAGTTCCTGGTCATTTTTACATCTGGTTTATCGTGCATATCGTGCCAGTAGTACTGAAAACTGTATGGACCATCAAATTTAACTTTTTTAAACTCGAAACGATCGCTTTCTTCCATTATTCTGTCAGGAAATGTTATTTTCCGCGAAGATTCAATAATGCACCATATGTAGATTAGTTAGTTTGGTTTACCCATGACTTTTGCGCCACTCTGAGTACCCACAACTTGCCAAAAGTTGTTGTACGAGACGTGTAGTAACCATATGCACCAGTTCCGCGCGGATTTGTGATGCGCGGATTTGTGAAATTCTACGAATTCCCCGTTTATCCTTTGGGGAAAGCTTACTTTTGTTCCCATTTTTCTCGATGGGATAAAGTTTATCGCCACTTTTCAATTAATTTTCAACAGCTGTGAGTGTCCAATAAATTCTGTCCAATAATTTTGTTGTGTCTGACCTTTTTTTTCTTTTAGAGAGGCCTACGTAATGGTAGGTTTGGATTATTACCATTTTCTCGAACTTTAGATACTCTGATCGACCCATAGTGGCTAAATCAAAAGGGACAAAAGTGATTTTGCCATCAAATGAACGCATTTCGGCTACACTTCCATCGTTGTGAAAACCGAAATAAAGTTCTTTGAAATCAGTGTAAAAAAGAAATGAACATAAGGTGGTGCTATTTTTATTTCGCACCCTTATTTCAAAAAATTGGGTTAAAATGTCTATACTCCAAAAACTACGCTCTATAACACTCCAAGCAGTTGGCAAAGCACCTACAGATAAAATTACTTTAGAGATCGGCATTGTAAACAAGGTTGTTAGAAAAATAATGTAAAAAAAACATGGTGACGCTATTTTGATGTCGTGCAGTGTACATTATTTCCCAAATTAACTTATTCGATGCTGATAAATAACAAACATCGCTGTAGTGTACCTGAAACAGATCTAAAAACAATCTTCTTGTGTTCAGCTTTTCAAAATCACAGTACAAAAAAGTAACTGTTTTTTTTTATATGCGATTACGATTTTTTTTGCGTGTTTAGAACCACCTTTTGCATTTATCTCTCCTTCTATACACGAAAAACATAGCTTTGGGAGCCGGAAAGGTCCGGCTAATCCAGTTTAAAAATATCTCAACAAGTCTGTGCTTGGCTTGGAGTTTCTTCAAAAAATCGTGTACAGTGTATCCGACCCGTGGTTCAATCCGTGCCTAATAAATCCGAGTCAAAAGGATTAAGCGTGGAAGCTGAAAGCTTCCTTCTCGGCTTCCTTTTTGGCCAGTGCGCTTCGTCCGACTAAAAATCCAAAACGATGTTCAATTAACTTTAATGCCTCGAACACCGAACATCGCTTTCGGTGAATAAAGTTTTCATAACATTTTCCTTCCTCCCTGGCGGGCGTATCTTCACGGCTAGGCAGCACCAATATTTGCCTTGCGAAGAGGTGCAAGCGAACATACACAGAACACCTGATGCCCTACTGAGCAGCAGCAGCTTCCGTTTTTAGATCATCAACAGCAGCTACAGCAGCCAGGGCGGAAGGACCTCCCTATTATCATTTCAAGACAAGAGACCGAAAGAGAGAGAACGCGGGACTTTTTGAAACAAAATACATGCCTCTTGATTAGGCGATCGGCAACGCACACACACCCGCGTATGTGGCCCTTGTGCCTCGCATCGAGCCCTTCGTCTGGTACATACATAAAACAAGAAACAAAAAAAAGTGTTTTAAATATTTCGATCTCTCTCTGTCTCTTGGTTTTTGGGGCGTGAAGATTGAAAAACAGACCGATGTCGATGCCGTACGGAACCTTCTGTTTAGGAAACCATTTTGCGAACCAAACCGACTTCCTCGATAATGAGAAGCCACCCGGCAGGCCACGGGTTGGTTTGGAACCCGTAGTTTAGGCGGAAGCCCCTTCACCTCAAAGCACACTCCATAAGCACAAACTACTGGCTATTCATTTTTGCTCGCACAACATGGAAGGGAGCTTGGTGGTGGAAGGGAGTGAGGGGTGGAACTGTCATTTTCCAAACTTTCCCTCCGAAAAACGCTGAACGATATGCTATTGCCGGAGAACTTCTTCTGAGCTTCACTATTTTGTTGGCTAATTTTTTGGCAAAATCTCCAAAATAGGAATGAGCTGGGATAACGCGAAAAGAGAAAGAGATAGAGAGAGCAGAGAGAGAGAGAGAGAGAGAGAGAGAGAGAGAAGGAAAATCAGGAGAAGGATCTGGATGTGATCGTTGTAGCTTCCCCCGTTGCGGTTGAGAGTTGATGTCACGAGCAAGCAGCGCAGCGTATCCCGAACCGTTCGCCGAAGCACGGACCTAGTTCCAAGTTTTCATCCCCTCCCCAACCGCCCTCCAGGAGTCCCTTCTCGTCTCCTGCATGACACGCAAAACAGGCAAGCAGCGGGCAAGCAGCATGCTCGAAAGCAAAAAGGGATTTTTAATGAACTTTTACCCAAAACCAAAAACTCCGAGAAGCCTCAGAGGCCTGTCTGTTGCCGAAACGGTTCCAACACCAGGACTCCGGGACGTCCGGGGCGGTATCCTTGCCGCTACAATACGCCAACCTACCAGCCCAGCGACGAGAGCATCTGAAATTATTAATAGCGATAATCATAAAGCGGCCCTACATGCATGCATCCTCATGGTTATGCTCGTATGCTCGGCACGAGACCCCCACGAAGGCTATGAAGACAAAGAGGGCCACGGCCTATAGTCCCGGGGCCGATGCCTTCAGTGTCAAAGATCAGAGGCTGATTGGGCAGCTGATGTGCGGAGGTGGTGCCTGTTGGTGCCATCATCTTTGTGCAGACTATGCTGCCTCTATGCTGTTGCTGCATAAAATCTAATGAGTTCCAGTGCGGCTTTGGGCATCGGGAAAACTTTACCCCTCGCGATGGCCTCCCGCTTCGCTTATAGCACTCCCTAGGGTCAGAGAGGAATTAAAAACATTTCACAATTTGAATGTGTGTTTCGTTTCGTTTCGGTCTGTGCAGGGGATATGATGATCCGGCCGGAAGTCCGCTCCGTTCCGACAGGGTTTGTCCCTCATTTGCTTCTGCACAGTTGTAGTGCACAGTATGACGGCAACAAACATCAAGAGCCATGGAGAAGGGGTCATCAGGAAGGACTTCGGGCTAGGGTTAAACTGATACGAAACGAAGATGATACTCAATTATGACGTTATGATTATTGCGGTTGCACGGAAGAATATTCAATTTCCCGTTCCGATCGATCGAACCACGGCAACGGTACGGTACGAAGTTCTTCGCTCTTTGCTCTTCGCTCAAACCGGTAGCATTTGTTGCGGGAGCGTCTAATATGATGGTCAGGGCTATGATGCGGGGGGTAAATGGCTCACGTTGGAAATGATGGTCATGGATATGTGGAAAGCGGGAAGCGGAAAGCGGGTGTGGATAGAATTAATTAATATTTGTACACCGATGGAACGCATACGGGGACATTCCAAGAGCAGGAATCGTGGCACAGACAGACCAGCTAGCTAGGAAGATCCATTTGCTACCGCATAAGGACGTGGCATCAGTTACTCTACTTGAGCGGTGGCCATATTGCTTTTCGTTATCCATGCGGTTTGCGCATTCATCTGAAAGATGTTGAATGTGTTCAGTAATGATTTGGGAAAAATGATTGAACATGATTGGGAATTGTTCCAAACAATTGAGTAGCACTTACCAAACGTTTGTTCCTAGTCATGCGTATACATGTTAGAAGGTATTTGGAGTTTTCGAAAAAGATATTGTTTTATTTAACACCGAAAAGCGTGAAACCAACTACCAAACATCACTTTTGAAGTTGCTGTAAATAACTACACCAGCAGTCCTTTTCCTGGCACGATTCAATTCTCTTTTTATCAAAATAAGGTATTGAAAAATATTTTGGGTTCTGAGCAACCCTTGACAAGTTTTCTGCATTTTCCTCGCCATCGATCGAAGGACACTTCCTTTGGGTAATAGATTGACTGTTTATTGAATCCTGTTCGCCTCCTTTCAATTTTGTTAGATACGCTTTTCTAACTTATTTAGTTTAGTTTAGATAATGAAATGACGCAGTTTAAAGCTTTGTTTTGAAACGATTTCTATAGGCAAAAAGGCCATACTGCAATGCATTTTTTTATTCAATGCTGGTTGATATGCAATCTTTAAGCGCAATTTTACATGATTTTGGTTTTAAAGTTCGAATCTGAATTAATTACTGCCTCATGCTATAGGATGCATGAATGCTTCAAGCCAGCAAACACCACAAAACCCACCTGTTCCATGGATTTGTGTTCGACATAGTTCGATGTGTTCCAGGAATTCTGGATGTTCATGTAAAATTGATAGAATTTTAAACCATATTGGATTTAACATGAAACCCCATATCCCACTCATTCCTTTGGATTTGTATGCCATTCGTATTAAAAATACCTTGAAATGCTTCACAGAATAAAAGGATGCTTGAAAAAGTTTCAGTCCGGTTCGAATCTGAATCCTTAGGAAATGGCCACGTGGAGTATCAATAATGCAACATCCGTTTTGAGTTGCATATACCATTTAAAAATTGTAACATTCATGACTTTTATTGCAATTTGGTTCGCCGAGCAACAACACGACTTTAAGGTGGCTCTTCGGAAGAATCTACTTGTAATTTCGATGTATTGTCTGTCAGTTCGAGAACCAGTGCTTCTGACCATCAATCAATAATCCATAATTCTATTTGCTTTCAGAAGCAGAGCCGTTTCAGCTAACAAACAAATCGATTGAAAACCGAATCCGTAACGGTTGCTTATGTTGAATCTTCAAGATACTAAAATAATGTATAATAAAATAATGTTTGTTAAAATAGTTCGGTATTCCATCCCTTAGATCTGCATATGAATGTTATTATACTAAATGCTTTCAAAAATCATCATCATAGTGGGCCTTAGAAAGTACCAGGATTCATGACTATAAGTAGCATTTGATTTAAAGCATTAGTAAGGGCACTCCCTGTTATTCCACCGTATTTGAAGCAACAGATAAGCCAAAGAAGCTATTCGACAAGATTAAAACAACCATTACCAGCATGAATCCCAGTGTCTGATTACTCTTTTCTTAAAGTGTTGTAAACTTCAAAGAATCCATCGCATAATCATTAGCCTCCGGTGATAATGAGAACCTTTACCGTTGAACACCGAACGCCCTGCACGCCTTCATTAAACCTCACCAGCAAGTGCACTCTTACATCAAAAAGCGTGATAACCGTGGGCCCCGGGGAGGGGTCTTTATGAGTCATAAAATCATGCCTTCTCATCATCGCACAAAACGATATCCGAAGCATCAACATCATCAACGGTTCGGGCGAGCAGCCGGAAAGTGGAGCGACCTTCGTTGAGCCGCCGGTCTAAGAACCCGGCCGCCCGCGATGGCCGCCCGCGATGGCCGCCCGCGAGAGTCTTATCGGTAAATTGGATAATCGAATCAAAACGCAAAAAAAAAACCACGCTCCGCAGCCACCGTAGTATCTCTCGGCCACGCGAAGGCCTAGCTAGTGCCGCCGATTTAACGGCTTATTTACCCAAATCACCCAAAACGGTCAGTTGATTCAATTTAGAGGCCAATCAACGAACGCACACTTGGCACCGCACCAGACATGGCCAGACGCGTCGTGGGGCGATGGCGAAAGATGGCGATGGGTCTGACGATGGCATTTTCACGATACTCTCCAACCAGTGCTGCCAGTCCAACCTCCACTTAGCTCACGATGGTAACCATGGTGCGCGGTCAGTTCACTTCGATTCGCTCATCGAGACACTCCTGCTCACCGGAGGGTCTCCAGAATTCCGCGGGGGAAGTCACGGGGCTAATGAATCGATTTCCATTTCCAAAGATTCGCCGAAATTGTGGAGTTTTTTGTTAAATTTTCTCGTCCACGTCACGTTCACTGCGTGCTCTCGTACTCTCATGTCCTTCCTCGTTGCAGTGCAATTCCCGCCGGGAAATTAGTGTTTATGTTGGCGAACGCAAACACCGACGTTGGTGTTCCGGAATAATCGCTCTCCACCGGAGCTCAGGCCAGGGGTTGTCGTTGCGAATGCGAAGTGAATTCTTTTTGCAACCGATAAACTGCATCGCCGTGTGTGTGTGTCTGTGCTGCGTGTCTGTGTCGTGTCGTGGTCATTGATTCCTCCACAAATGTGCAATGGCGTGTCGTGTCCGGTGTAGTGGCATCGTGTACCGTGAGCTCGATGCACTCGTCGCACCTGCCACATCACCAAGAATGTCCCACGATGGAAGCAAACTTCTCCAGCGGTTAGCGATGCCACCGACTACCATCACCACCACAACGAGACGCTATAGACTGACCAGGTGGCCCAGTATGGTGACTGGGCTTGTGTTTTTCCTACTGTGCACCTTGGTAGAGCAAACATTTGGCTACCACATCCGGCACCATCAGGAGCAGCAACAGCAACAGCAACAGCTGCAGCAGGACCTGATGGACTTCATCGATCTCGTACCGTTCGAGGAGGTGCGGCAACTGATGCAGTACTACTACCACTACGACGTTGAGGTGGAGAGCGCCTTCGATTACGTCTCGACCGAGGACTACACGCAGATACGGCAGGATATCGCGAACCTGGGCGAGGTGCGAACCTTCCGCCGGTACCTCGACAGCATCGGTTGCAGCGTGGAGCAGCTTTGGACCGAACTGAATGCGCGCTTCGACGCGGATGACATCTTTGCCGAACCGGATGAAGCCCTTCGATCGTGTGAGTGTCCCGCCAATTGTGTGTGTGTGTGTGTGTGTTTGTGTGCCTGGGTCTTGTTCTTGGCCACTGCGAGGTGTCAAAGTGTGTGCGCGTTGACCGCGTACCGTCCGGAACTAACTCCATTATTCAATCACGCAAGTGTTGTCACCGTGGAAGGGTGACCCTTCCTCCTCTTCGCCTTAGTCGGGCCGGGCCGGGCCTTTGGCCGGGAGACAATTTCAATTTAAATTGATTTCACTGAACCCACACCGGAAGTGCACACAATTGCTGCCGTGCTCTGTCTTCAAATCGGTCAATGCACCATGAGCACCCCGGGACCTAGTAATCTTATTTTGTGCCCCCGTAAGACCAAGACGGACCTGACCGGACCAGGCGTCAGGCTTTGTGGGCTTGGTGACATCTTCAGAAACCGGATCTTAGGTCTATTCACTCTGTGTGTGTGTGTGTGTGTGTGTGTGTGTGTGTGTGTGTTTGTGTGTGCCCTTGTGAACGGCTTTGACACTTCCTGCCAACGCCTGTATTGACCGCTGGCAGGAAGCGACGAATCAGAAGAAGCCCACCAGAAACCCGGTACTTTGGATCCTGGAATTGAATCCATTTTACAGAACCACGGACCACCGCCACCAGTCCGGCACTCGGGGCCTGTTGGGAATAATATGCAATTAAATTATTTACGATTTAATCCAAGCAACCTTCCGGTTGGATGCCTTTCCTTCGGTCGTGCGGTCGCGTGCACTGCAACTGTCAAACAGTAAATGTCGTTTGTTTGAGTTCGGTTCTTGGACTCGAATTCACTTAACCCCCAAGTATCGTATCGCCATCAGCAGCAACTACTGCAAACAATGGATGTCCACACATTTGCACTCTGACTGCTGCTGTATTGTTCACCTTGCAGATGTACTAAACTCGCATTCGCATTGTTACTCGAGATCCTCACCATTGCTGTTGAGTATTGGCCAGAGTTCCAGCTTCGACGAACATGGAAACTTCTCCATAATATCCAATCCAGCTTGCCAAGATTTGATGGCGAATTTGGTGAATTTCTCGCTAAGCCCTGTGTGTGAGTGTGTGTTTGCATGCAGTCAAACGGATACTCAGCACTTTGACCACCACCGGCCACCGACCACCGACGCGGATTGACGGCTTCGTGTACGGAATGGCCACAAATTTGCCCCGACGTACGACGACGACGACGACGATGATGAGATCTACCTCGGTCAACGCTCAACGGCTCAAACCACAAGCCCTGTGGCCCTGTGGCCATACTCGGCTTTCGGCTCGGCTGATGACAATTTGCTTGATTGTATTTGATGACGCTGATGAAAGGTTGTGACGTGGTGGCGGCATTGGCATTGGCATGGTCGGTATCCAAGCCAATGTCCACCAATCGGTCAGCTAATGAAGAAGGCTCCTCTGGCTTCTGGGGCCCTTGCTCATGAACTGTCAATAAGTTACCGGCCATAATCCATTCGATACAGTCCCAGTCCCCGGCGCAACTGCTCGTGATATGGTCCAGAAAGCGAGGATCGTTCGGAACGTTACCCAAATTAAATTATTAATCAATTACTGTTTGCTATCGAGCGGGTGACCGTAGTTCGATTTGTCCTGTCCCGGGGCCCTGCGTTCCTGTGGGCGATCGACGTGACGTGTGCAATCAGTTGCGTCGTCGCCGCAGGTCCCCCATTTGGTTGATTGGAGTAAAAATCAAAAACAATGCACCTGCCGGAGCCTAGAACCTTCCTGTATACTGACCCGGTACCTACCTTCTAACTCCATATCTCCCCTTGTTGTTATCGTGTGTGTGTGTGTTTGGTTGTATCGATTGCAGTAAATCTCACCACCAGGGGATTGAACGGATTAGTCGATGACATATTGGCGCTGCTGCCCCAGGATGAAATAATCCTTCTTTTCTTCGACAAGCTGGAAACGAGCAACGACTTTTCCTACTTCTTCGAGCAGATCGGTAGCGGCGAGTTCGAGAATGTGCTCAACACGCTCCAGGTAAGTTCCCCGTATCGCCCATCTGCTCCTTCTCCTTCTCCTCCTTGGGTTTAGTCAATCAACGGGATTGATCCCATCGGTGCTCGAACCCACCGCATAGTGTGCTGTGCCCCCGAGTGACACGCCATTTTGGGCGGAAAATTGATTTCCCGGTAAAAGTTCTAACCATTCTTGGGGTTTGGGTTTTTGGGGATTTCGATTATGACCACCACCACCGCCCCATATTTCCTGGTTCCATCTTAACCTTTTTTGGCACCTTTGCCTTTTATCCTTCTCTGAGTAGTCATCACAGCAGCTGCGTATACTGCTCTGGAAGCTCCAGCAGCACGGTTTCGACATCCCCGGTTGGATACAGCTTGTGCAGCGGTACTTTAGCTTCAGCAGTTTCTAGGACCCCGAAGCAGTAAGAATACGAACTGAAGACACTGCCCACTGCCTACTGCGATAACAATACTGTTGTGCTGCCATTTTAGTTGAGTTCCTGATGCGCTCCATCGTCAGCAGAGAAAGAAGATGTAAAATATTGTCCAAACCATACAATGAAGAATAAATATGGCGTTGCAATAGTTTCTCACAACAGTACAATACGGTGTCTTTCTCTCTCTCTGTTTTTCAAATAATTCTACTCCAAACACAAAACCAGACAACACCATGTTGTGATAACAAAGCCTACTACAGTCTAGCTGGTAGCTTCATTGTATCTAAACATCCCCTTTCTTGTTGTAGTGCAGCGTCTTAGGTGCCAACAGAAGCAACTGTTGACGGATGACAACCCTCTGACCGGCGTTTATGCATGCGCGTATGTGTGTGTGTGTGTGTGTGTGTGTCTTGCAGCGAGGGGTTTAAACTGTTTACTCCCCACAAACAGACTGTCGAGGGTTCCGGCCGAGGGTCCTCAATGTAGAACCTTAGCCGCGAAGAAGCTGAGGCGCGAGGATCAAACATCAAACCGAACGCGACCGGAGCCAGAACCGGAAAGAAAGCAAAGCAAAGGCCCCACACCTCGATCCGAGCTAACAGAAGGCCGAGGTTTAAGCTATTAACCCCGTTTTTCGCACCCCCATTCCTGCCTTTCCTTTTTCCAGTGGTGGACACCAGCTGTGTTCGAGATCGCGGTACCACCCTTCATCGTTAGCTTAACACGAGGTACACTTCTTCCAGGAATTAGTTGTGTGTGTGAGAGAGAGATGGGGTTAAGTATCCCGTTCAGCGTGGCCAAGGAAAGCTCGCTCGACGCCTCCTCGACCGGCTCAACCTACAACAAATAGCGTTCCTCCACCTCCCACCCTTCCCATCCCCTTCTAGTGCGGTACCCTTTTCAATAAGGACCGTCGCGATGGTCGGTATCGCGTCCTTAGTTTACCCTTTTTCCTCGGAGTTAATCCAGCGAGCAAGCTTGTTAAGTCTGTTTAACGGGATGCACTACCAGTGCCGGGGTGTAAATCTACACCTACCCTCACTTTTGCACCCTACCGCACTACAGTCCCTACGACACACTAACGAGGAGCGCGCTTCGGGGGTCCCCCTCGACTCAATGGCAATGAGCTTTCCAGCGCAGCGCTGATAAGGGTCCCCTCGCAGGCATTCGCATCTCCTTCTCTCTCTCTTTCTCTCCGGCGCTTGCACGCTCTCGTGGAAGGAAAAGAGTGCTTTATTCAATTTATTATTCTTTGAAGAAAACCCAAGGTGGCACCCCTCCATCCTGCTCCATTCTTATTCTGTTCTCTGAACTGTTCCAACTGGGAACCTACAGGGGGGGTGTGTGTGTGTGTTAGTGTGCTGCTCCAAGTGATACAAAACTGTCCGCACCCGGGCCAGGAGAACAAAGCAACGAGCAGTTAAAAAGGGCGAACCAGCTGTTCCGCGTGCAATTGTCCCGCGCCAGGCTGGAGGCACACTACGACTTTGTCTTTCGATTTAATAAAGTTTCGGGAAATTCCATCTGTAAACAGTGAGTTCCCGGGGGGAACGGGAGAGACTGGAGGGAACATTAAACAGGAGGAGCGTGGTGCGCGAGGTCGCAGAACGCAATAACCGCCCGTTTCGATGCTTGGAAACAAAACTCCAAAAAGCCCGGGCCCCAAAAAACACCCATTTGAAGTATCGTAAATTAAACATTGACTGCAGGCGAAATGGTTTGCTAATGAAAATTATGCTATCACTGCCGGCTGCCAGTGAGATGGTCTGCCCGGTGCCAGGTACCGGGTATTGGGGAGCGTCGAGCGATGTCACCAAATCCTCTGGCCGAGCGGGCGGCGCGTTTGGTGTTTAAATGTGTCCCCGGCTGGTAGCAGCAGCAGCAGCAGCAGTATGTTTGCTAAACAGCAATATTAACTTGTGCTTCTGGGATAATTAAAAACATGGAAAGCAGATAAATTCGACGATGGCGACGGCACGGATATCATGTTGATGATGATGATACTGGTGAGCGATGATCGCTGGAATCGCTACGCTTACTACGATGGAGAACCGGGTGGCGTGGTGCCGGTTGTTTGCTTCACAGCAATACACGTTACGATGATATGCTGCTGGCGTGGCATGCCTCGTGTTCCGTTGCTATTGACACTTCTTCCGTTGGGTGCCAAATACGCAAGAAAGAAGAAGAATGTGACCTCGGTTCGCTTTATTTGTTTTTTCCCATCGGGGGGTGAGGTTGATTTAGTACACACTTGAAACAGTCTAGGAGGGGGGGCGGGTAGAGATAGCAGAGAGCAGCATTGCTTTAAACTGGAGTCAGTCAGGTGAAATCTAATAAACTCGACGATTTCATTAAAGAGGGGGCTAAGGAACATACTTTTTCTTTAACCACATTTACATTTTAGATTCACGAATGTTTTTTCTTTCAGGAGTATAGTGTAAATATTTTAAATTAATCAATGACAAACGGACAAGGACATTGAAATCTGAAAAATCTCATACAGGGCTCATACAGGGCTCAATGCGTTTTCAAAGTCGTAGCCCAAAATTGCTGGTCCGATCGATTAGAAAATTTTAAACACTATTCTGTTCACCATTTGCCAGGAAGATTTGTCGGTTTTTTTTTATTAAAAATTGTAGACCTTTTTTATAAATTGAAACTTTTTTTGCTGTAAAACCAATCGGTAAAGGTAAAATCGGTTTGAGGTTAAAAATACATAATTTTTTCAACTTCTGAAATTAAAGAGTCAATAAATGGGAAATTCCATTACCTTTTACCCTAACAAAAGAATATAGATAAGTATATTTCCGATGATCCAGCATAAGGCATTGATGGGCACCGAGGAATGTACTTGTTTGCAAACCCATCTTTCTAGAATAAATGCCATGAACATAGTTTTTAACAAATCTTCCACAAAATACAATCAAAAATTCTTGGAAAACTGTAGTTTAATATGGGATTCTGGTAAAAATTAAAATTGATTTATTTCTTCACAAATACACGATCAAAAATGAGCCTTGATTTAGACCGAATTATCCTCAAATCATGATATGATCGTGGATTCTAAGGTCTTGAAACTCAAATTGTCACAAGTATCTTAAAATGAATATGATGCAATAGAAAGAAAACATCGAATAAATTGATACAGATGCGCAGGAAATATTATAAGCCATCACGAAGGACGTGAAGTCATGGAGCAATTGATAATCAGGAGCGGAATTCAACAGTTCCGGACGAACATGAAGAAACTCGCAGTTACATCGATCTGGTTGTAGAATAGCAATGAAACAATTCAAAATACTACTTAACAATTCCGCACTAAAAATAAAATAACGATCGAGCTCACCATCTCATCGTTAATACAGCAACAACAATGGTGATATTATTTCGTAGCAATGTTTCGCGAACTCCGTACAACTTGCCTATTCACTGCGCGCGTATTTCAAATGCAGCAATCGAACGGATGGGCATGTACGAAGAATTCGAACCAATTGTTCGCTCCATAAATGATGACCGGTATCCGGATGGTCGCGACCAGATGCAGCTCGCGGGTTTCATAGAAATTTAGAGCGAACCGGCAATGTCCAGCTCTTGATTGAACATGTCGCATTCGTCAAAATTGAGACCCTCAACTCATCCATTCCGTGAATCCGTGACATGCTGCCGGACGACAATTGTGCGGGCAATTCGAGCATACATGCCCTGTGTGCATCGATGGAAAACCGGAGCAATCGGTCTAATTGAAGCACGGCCCAATGTGAACCGAGTTTTCCACATATTTTCTCGATTTTTCTTCCAGCATTTCCAGAGCATGTTTTCCGCCTCCGGTGCTCCTCCGACCCGCAATTGCGTCCTAGCATTCTCGAGTGAAACCCGATTCCATCCGTACGTAATACTTCGATAACGAATTCGCATAGCGAGAGGAAGAGCGAGAGTGAAAGGGACAGAGCGACGGGACTTCTCGAGCGACTTCTTTGATCGTCGGTCTCGTCGAGAGGCCCTTCCCAGGGCGAGGAAAGTTTCATCTAAAAAGCATAAATTTGATCTGACCTGCCTCCCTAGAAGCAGCGATAAGTTTGTCCGAAGAAGATAAGAAACTCGTGGAACTTCTTTGCGGAAATGGCAAAAAAGGAAAAGCCTGCTTCGCTCACCACACACACACACACACACACTCATCCGATCCGGGGTGGATCCGATTCCGCATACCTGAATCCGGATAGCCATGGCAACGGCCGTATGCCAATTTTTATTTTATGTTCGCCTGCCCTGACCAATGTCTGCGGACCAGACGGTGATGGTGGTGACCCAATTTACGATGTGATGTACCTTCCGCGAATTCGAATAAGCTACCCATAATGGCGGACTCGCCCTCCTTCGTTAGACAAAACACGAACACGAACTCCTCCCCCGGTGGTGCTTCTCTTTTCCAGCGTGCGTCATGTGTGTATGTGAATGGGAAAAAAATGAAACGAAGAAATGTGATCCACTGGCTGCTGGCACTTCCTGAGTCCCACCGAAAGAAAAAAAATAAATAAAGGGAAGTAGGATTGGAATAAGGAGCAGATCGAAGGGTGTAGCTTCCCTTTTTTTCCCACTACTTAAATCATCTCGGTTTTCAAAGGAAAACGGATCGACGGGTTTTCGGTGAAAGTTTTGTCCCCGTGATCCGGGACCCGGACTCCCTAGAATCCGAATCTGATATCCTCCCCCCGGAATGCCCAAGCCTGGCTTTCCCCCCGGATGATGATGGTCCGGGCATGAAAGTTATTTTAATTTGTCTGCTTTTATCGGAAAAGATATGAGCGGCGGCTATATTCTCTCTCGCTCGGTCCGGTTGGAATAATTGGAATTTATAGAGGGACTCCGTCCGAAGGGACGGTTCCGATAGCATTGGGGCCTTTGGGCCTCCAGCGAAAGGCGATGAGTTGCGAGAATGACCGACGCCCGCACTAATTTCACTTCTTTTTTTTGCAGCCGACGAGGGTTCGATGTAGTAGTGATAGGTGGAAAGGGATGAATTAACACACTTGCCCGAATGATAAACATTCTCAACGAGCCGGTGCTGCCGGTTCAACACCTCCTTCGCATTGGACCGGCGAAGAGATGCGAAATCAGCAGCATCAGCATCGCTACTATCTGTCACCGTCGTTCGAATTGGGCTCCCATCATCATCGTCATCCTACTGCTAAAGGAGTCGGAGATTCAGATCATGCTTCGCTTTCATGTATGTCGTCACGCTGGAATGCGATAATCAGGCCGGAGCGTCGCCGGCCGGAGCGAAACTAGTTGATTGATTGATGTCTTTTCGTTAGGTCCAGTCCATGGGTTATTTGCAAAATGTGTTTTCTCATTTTTTGTGGTGGGGGACTCGTATTGAAAGTATGATGAAAACACATATTTTGCTCCACACTACAACCAAATAGGGTTCCGATAAAGAGGAAATAAATGTCACTCAACCGTTTTGTCTGATCTTTCTGGCTATTACTAGGAATGCAGATGATTTAGGGCACTTTGCAAACGATTTGAAAAATGACTCTTTTCCATTTGGTATTTTATGAGAGTTTAATAGTTATCACCTAATATATTAATGCTGGAATGTTGAAAAGTTTTGTCGGATAAAGAAATCCTTTGAGCGGCAAAGTAATCAGCTTTTAACATAAGTCAAAAACACTTTTAAATTACATTAAAAGGAGCCGTCTTTTTTCCAATGAAGTTTTAAAAACGAATTAAAACTGCACATAATATGAATATTTTTAAGCAACAAAATTCCTTGAGTAAACATTAAACTTAACCTGCGAATATGCTTTGGAAGGTAATCTTTAGACCGGCGAACATTCTGAACAAACTCTTCAGGAGTGATTCTATGGAGTCAATAAAAGAGTGTCTCTAAAATATAGTTTTTATCTGCCAAATCATACAAACAGACTGCATAGCACAACAACAGACTGCAAGCACAGGTTTAAACAGTTTTAACAAGGTATAATTTAAAATTTGATCAGCCTGGAACGCGTACCACGACAAACATCAAAGGTGGAAATAGTATCCCAAACATTTCATTCACTCGAGACTTTTAGGTCGATTGCAATAAGGAGAGTGTTTTGTTATGAGTAGCTTATTAGCTTTACTGTGCCTTTAGTTGAAATTCTCAAATATTCTGTCGGCCACCCGTACAAAGAACCATGCCTGGAACTGAAATGATATGCTACATATCATTTTGCAGAAAATAGAAACTGTCTTTACAGTATACAAAAAAATTTAACTACCTCTGAAAAAATAATGTTTTCGTGGAATATCTAGGATTAAACATTTTTTGCTTGTTGTTCTTACTCAATTACTCGAGTGTTTCTAACATAACTTTTAATTTCTTGTGAGTCTTTTTTGAAAATAAAGCTAAATGAAGTAATGTAAAAACGAAGGAGAATAAGATGCGATTTCAATTATTAGACTTAAGTTTTCCATAAAAAACCAGCCAAACTGTAATTGTCCTGAATGGATGGATAAACTTCGTTTGCATTTGGGTTCAATTCCAGCAAAACTTACTGCATTTCAATTCAATGGTTAAACGACATATTTTGCTTCTTCAACGAAACACGTTGCTGCCTAGAAACACTCCGTTACCCCAGCCAATATGCATTCACGAACTCGAAGCGCTTCATTTAGTGCAGAAATAGGTTTATCACTCATCTCGCAAATCCCCAAACGGACCTTAACGGGTCCACCAGGACCGGGAACCAGTTTTATCATGCACCCGTAACGTACCACAACCGTAACCAAGCAAGAGCACGTCACCACATCCGTCATCGAATCCGTCACACCAACGGAGCCTCCCGGGAGCAGCGGGCTTGCTTTTCACACTTCGGTACCACCGCTGAAAAGGAAGAAGGAAAGGGGGAGGGGGCGACTGATGCATTTCTATGCTAAACGAATAGTGAATTCAATTTCACGCTAGTCGCTCTCGCACCGATCCGATGCAGATGAAATGCCACTTCACCCGATGTAAACGACGAGAACCGAGAGTCGATGGTTGGATTTACGTTGCCCCAGGAACTGCAGGACATCCCCAACACCAGCCGAGCTGGGCTGGTGGGCTTTTAATTTATGCTGCAACGTCACTGTGGCGACACATAAATACATTTCCCTGCGGTATCATCACTCAGCTCCTTTACGAGTGCTGCCTTGCAATGCGATACGATGCTCCGGGAATTGTTATTCATTCGCTCTTCGGACCACTGCTAGCAAAGGATGTGCTCATCATCGAGGACCTGGAAATTGGAATCTCCGGTGTTGTAAACAGCGCGTGAGTAGGAGCTTAGGTTGTAAACAGTTAGGAGCTAGAGAAGCGTTAGGCGTTACGCGCTAAGCGTTATCTCCGCTAGAGAGAGAACAAAGAGGAGAAAAGGATATAAAAGGTCGCGCGCGAAAGGCTAAAGCCCCTTATCTTGAAAACTGTAAAATTGAAAGGAACACTAAATTTGTGGTCTTCGGGAGACCGACTATCACCGACAAATTGTGTTTAAATTCGTTTTAAATACGTCGCGAATAACGATTCGCAACATTCCACAAATTTACTTTCCACAAATTGCGTCTAATTAGTGGGTGAAACTTTCCACAATCCGTTTGCAAATATCCTTCCGCGACGCAGTCCGTCGTAATAAAAGCGCGAAGAGAGTGCATTTGTGATAAGTTGCAGCAGGACCCTCCACAGCGTAGCCGCCGCTAAAAGACTTGGGAAAAGCCCAGCATCGGAGCCGCGAAACTACTGGGAGCATCAGAATGCGCAACGAGGATGGAGAGCCACCAATGGAAGCAGAGATGGACCACACCGCGACGTCGGCGACGTTAACGGCCGATGAAGGCGGGAGCAACAGATCGGCGCAGTCAGCCAGCCGTCCAGATCTTGGCATGTCGGGTATGTCTGAACATGAATTCGAGTTAACTCGAAGGTTGGCGGCTTTAGAACAGCGAAAAATTGAGATAGAGATCGCGATGGCGGAGGGTGAAATATGGCGGGAGAGGCGAAGACGCCAACAAGCAGAAGGGCAAACTCACGTAAACATGGCACCCCACGCCCGAAACGCGATGGTGGACACCCCGACTGGGGTGAACGGACCGGCTGACCCCGGCGCTGCGGTCACAGCTGAGCGGGAAACGCAATGGCGGCCAGCGATGACTCAGCGACGTCATCCTGCTGCATTACAGCCACAACCTGGACATATGCATGCGACAATATCCACTGACGCGGATTACGCGCATTGGCGGCGTGCGGTGGATGAGCGTTTTTTCGCCAGCAACGGTCATGGTGAGCAGTACCGTGCTACGATGATGGAGGACAACGAGGGCATAGGCCAAAGAAGCGGCCGTACATGTTCACTGCCGTTTTCGAACGCACCGCACTACAACACCACACACTTTGGGGAATTGACTCAGAGTCAAATGGCGGCCCGCAAAGCCGTGGGCAAGGACCTACCAACCTTTGCGGGCGACGCACATCACTGGCCTCTTTTCATAGCCAGTTTTGAAAAGTCCTCAGCAATTTGCGGCTTTTCCGATGAGGAAAACCTTCTCCGGCTCCAACGTGCATTACGAGGGCCAGCGCGGGATGCTGTCGAGCATCTGATGCTGCTTCCCGCGGGCTTGGAAGAAGCAATGGCTACTTTGCGCATGCGCTTCGGTAGGCCAGATTTAGTCGTGGACGCCCTAGTAGAAAAGGTTCGAGCACTGCCGTCCCCTCGTCTCGATAAGTTTGAATCTTTGGTGGCATACGGGACCGCAGTCAAAAACTTATGTGCCACCATCCGCATATCAGGACTCCAAGAATATCAATGCAATGTAACACTAATGAAGGAGCTCATACGCAAGCTCCCACCCTCGTTGCGGCTTGAATGGGCAAGATGGAAGCAACGCATTACGAATGTAACATTGGTGGAGTTTGGGAGCTGGGTAGGAGACCTGGCGGACGCCGCGAGCAGCGAAACATCTTCCTCCCCTACCAGATCCACTGGGGAAAGGGAGACGGAGAATCACCGAACAAAACCGCAGAAAAAGACAGCGTGGGTAAACGCTCATTCGAGCAGTTTGCAGGACGCACCCAGCTGCGCGGCGTGCGACGAAGGTTGCGCAACACTGGCGGACTGCCGGCGTTTCCGTGAGATGGAAGTAGCGCAACGACAAAATGTAGTGAAGAATAGCAAGCTGTGCCGAAATTGCCTGCGCCAGCATTGGGGGTCCTGCCGGGCCAAGAGTTGCGGTACGCTGGGCTGTACCGGCAGACATCATTGGCTGCTGCACGAGGATCGCGCGCGTACGAACGCTCCGACAGAAAGGCAGCGGGAACATGACAATCGAACCACGAGCACGAAACCGGAAAGGCACACCGAAAGTGGCACAGCAACACAACGAGAATCTGCACCGAACACCAAAAACACGACACAGCACTGTAACGCACACTCCACGGCGAACGACAGCGCGCTGCTGAGGTACGCTCCGGTCACCTTAATCGGGAAGCGACACTCCGTAACAACGTTTGCACTATTGGATGAAGGATCCACTTCAACCTTCGTCGAACACGGGTTGATTGAAGAGCTGGGGTTGAAGGGAACGCCTCGCCCAATATGCTTGAGCTGGACCGGTGATACCACCCGTGAAGAGGCCAATTCTGTGGAGGTCCAACTGTTGATAGCTGGCGATTCCGACTTATCCGCTGCGTACAGACTCCCTAAGGTGCATAGTGTACGAGAACTGTCGTTGCCGGCTCAAACGATCTGCATTCAAGACCTGGGTCGCCGTTTCGAACACCTAAAAGGCGTTCCAGCTGTGTCTTACCGTAACGCCCAGCCGCGAATGCTTATTGGTATTGACAATTGTCATCTGTTAAAAGCCCTAAAATATAGAGAGGGAAAGATAGGTGAGCCCGTTGCAGCAAAGTCTCGCTTAGGATGGACGGTATTTGGACCGCAGCACGGGCAACCCGTATCGGAAAGCCACATCTGCTGTGCGACCTTTTCAACGGCTGGCGACGACGCATTAAACGCAGCTTTACGACACCACTTTTCCCTGGAGTCACTGGGAATCATGAGTGGAAATGGTCAGCTGCGATCTAAAGAGGAGGAACGTTCGTTGCAGCTACTCCACGCACAGACAAGATTGCTCGTAAATCGTTACGAGACGGGTCTGATTTGGAGATATGACAACATCAGATTACCACCGAGTCGCGATATGGCACTACACCGCCACGAGTGCCTAATTAGAAAGCTGAAAAGAAATCCAGAATTAGCGCGATCGATGATAGAGAAGATGAAGGAATATGAGGCAAAGGGGTATGTACGACGCCTGACAGAGGTTGAAACCCAGAGACGAGGCCCACGGGATTGGTACCTGCCCATCTTCCCTGTTACCAACCCGAACAAGCCCGGGAAGGTTCGGGTAGTTTTCGACGCGGCCGCCAAGTCAAAAGGTGTAAGTCTAAATGACTTCCTCCTTCCAGGACCCGACCAGCTGTCATCATTAGTCGCTGTTCTCCATAAGTTCCGAGAAGGGAAAACAGCACTAGTCGGCGACATTCGGGAAATGTTTTTCCAGGTACGGATGAGAGCAGAGGATCAGCAGAGCCAGCGATTCTTCTGGGTAACTGGGGACGACCTCAACGAAAATCCTTGCCTCTTCGCGGTAGCGGTGATGACCTTCGGTGCGACCTGCTCACCCAGCAGCGCCCAACACGTCATGAATACTAACGCCGAACGGTTCAACGACAAATTTCCGAGGGCAGTGACGTGCATCCGGGACGAACACTACGTAGACGACATGCTGACGAGTACTGAAACCGACGAGGAAGCGCTCAAGTTAGCTCAAGACGTAAGGTACGTGCATGCGCAAGGCGGCTTCGAAATCCGCAACTGGGTGTCCAACTCCAAAGATGTTGTGCAGCAGCTACTCCGAGGCCAAGTGAACCCATCGAGCGCTCTTATCCAGGTAACACCCGACTCTCCGATGGAGAAGGTGCTCGGGTTGTGGTGGGATACCGACAAGGACGTATTCCATTTCCGCCTAAGTCCGCGACACGACAAGGAGCTGCTGCGTGGATCCAAGGCGCCGACAAAGCGTGAGTTACTGCGATTCCTGATGACGATCTACGACCCGTTAGGCCTTATCGGTAACTACCTGATGGGCCTAAAAATGATCCTGCAAGATGCGTGGAGAAGCGGACGGCAATGGGACGACGCGCTGGACGAAGAGCTCAACGACAAGTGGCGATCATGGGTCGCCACGTTACCAGCGCTACAAGAGGTTAGTGTACCGCGGTGTTACCGAAAAATAACACCCGCCAGCGCCTCCGCACAGCTACACATTTTCTGTGACGCCGGCGAAGGAGGAATGGTTGCCGTTGCCTATTTTCGTTTTAGTACTGGCCATATCATCGAGTGCGCTCTTATCGGCTCCAAATCCAAAGTAACACCATTGAAGCCCACGTCGATACCTAGGCTCGAACTCCAAGCGGCAATCATCGGCACACGGTACGCGCGCCATATCTTGGGAAGTCAGCGCATAAACGTCAGCAGGAGAATCTTTTGGACCGACTCACGCAACGTTATTTGCTGGCTGACGTCAGACCATCGACGGTACACACCTTTCGTGGCCTTCCGTGTTGGCGAGATCCTGGAGACAACGGATGCCGGCGAGTGGCGATGGCTCCCCACCAAATTGAATGTAGCCGACGAAGGTACAAAGTGGCGCGACTCCGTGAACTTGCTCCCATCGAGTCGATGGTTTCGGGGACCGGAATTCTTATGGGAGAAAGAAGAAGAGTGGCCGGCAACGTTAACTGATCTGAAGGAACCACAGGAAGAGGTGCGAAAAACGATTGCACATCATTCAGTGAAGAAAGAAGAGCCCCCGATAGAATTCACTCGCTTCTCCAAATGGAAGAGATTACTTAGAGCGACCGCCTACGTTAGTCGTTTCATAAATAACGCGCTCAGTAACAGAAGAGGAACGGAGCGAACAATCGGGACACTAACTTGCGATGAGTTGTCGGCAGCAGCAAACCTGATCTACAAGCAAGCGCAGCGAGAAGCATTCCCAACGCAGCAACCCTATACACGGAGGGACAGTCCGTTGTTCCAACTTGCACCAGAAACCGACGACCACGGGGTGCTACGAATGCGCGGACGTCTAGCTCGCTGTCCCATGGTCGACGCATCGCTCCAGCGCCCAATCATCATGCCAAGGCGACATTATGTAACCGATCTGTTAATACAGGATTACCACGAGAGATATTTTCACGTCAACCATCGCACTGTTGTAAGTGAAATACGCAGGAAATACTACATACCGAAGCTCCTCGTTGAATACAACCGCATCCGACGACTGTGCCAACTCTGTAAAATCCGGAACGCCAAGCCGAGAACGCCACAAATGGGAGACATCCCAAACCAACGAGTAGCGGTGTCACAGCGCCCATTTACTTACTGTGGCATCGATTACTTCGGACCCATGAGCGTAATGGTCGGCCGACGCACGGAAAAGAGGTGGGGAGTGATCTTCACCTGCCTTACAGTAAGAGCCATTCACTTAGAAATCTCGTCTACACTCACCACCACCTCGTGTATCATGGCGATACGACGTTTCATCGCCAGTAGAGGACATCCCGTCGAAATGATTAGCGATTGCGGCACTAATTTCATTGGAGCAGCACGTGAATTGCAAGCCGCAGTAACTGACCGTCACATAAAGTGGACCTTTAATCCCCCGGGTGCCCCACACTTTGGTGGATGCTGGGAACGACTCATACAATCCGTCAAGAAAACTATGGAAAGGATGGATTTGCCACGAGTTCCAACGGATGAGGTCCTATACACCACACTAAAAGAAATAGAACTTATTATTAATTCCAGGCCACTTACATACATTCCCCTGGACGACGAAGACGCTGAGCCGATTACGCCAAACCACCTGCTACTCGGCAGCTCGAACGGGGAAAAACCGCCGACGACCCTCGACGACTCGGCAGAAGCGATACAGGCATCTTGGAACGCAGCTCAGCACAATGCAGACGCGTTCTGGAAACTATGGGTGCGCGATTATTTGCCGACCCTCACGCGCCGCACAAAGTGGTTCCAGCCGTCACCCGCAATCGAAATAGGGGAAGTGGCGATTATCGTCGACAACAACTTACCGCGCAGGTGCTGGCCGAAAGGACGCGTTGTAGATGTAAGACGGGCCCCCGATGGTCAAGTGCGTAGGGTAAGAGTCCGAATTGGAAATAATATTTACGAGCGACCGGCCACGAAAATCGCGATAGTAGATGTCAAGGGTAACCACGCGGACGAAACAAACTAGACAGAAGACAGGTCACGCGATTTAGAGTGACATTAGTATGTCACTGGGAGGTGGAATGTTGTAAACAGCGCGTGAGTAGGAGCTTAGGTTGTAAACAGTTAGGAGCTAGAGAAGCGTTAGGCGTTACGCGCTAAGCGTTATCTCCGCTAGAGAGAGAACAAAGAGGAGAAAAGGATATAAAAGGTCGCGCGCGAAAGGCTAAAGCCCCTTATCTTGAAAACTGTAAAATTGAAAGGAACACTAAATTTGTGGTCTTCGGGAGACCGACTATCACCGACAAATTGTGTTTAAATTCGTTTTAAATACGTCGCGAATAACGATTCGCAACATCCGGAGTTCGGTTATTAATATAAAACTCGCAAAAATCCATGCGTGCATCCAAGCATGCGTTGCTTTTCAATAAACCCAAAAACCGCAGCTTGCGCCCAACATTTCATCTCGAAACCAACTCACACACACACACACACACAAACACACACACACACACACAAACACACACACACAGACACTGTGGAAAAATGGCAAAATGATCTTTCGCATTAGTGTGCAACAAACGACACAGCAGAAGGTGGAAGCAATTTAAAATTAATCTCCTTTTCATGCTTTCGCGTTGCCATCGTCATCGTTTGACATTTCCTCTACGTTCCCGCTTTTTTTTCTCTCTCTCTCTATCTCTCCCTATTTTCCACATGCACCTCGCTTCTGATCTGTTTATATTGCCCTCTCCACCACCTCTTCGCTGCCGGTCCCTGCCGGAAAAGTGCATAAATAATGGCGATACTGTGTTGTGGCAGCATCAATAATAAATCCCGGGGTACGCGGTGGCGCGCGGCGCTTGTCGCCGTTCGCGGAAATCGCAAATTTATGCTGCACATGCACATAAGCGCAGAGGCAGGGCCCCTGAAAGCGTAGGGGTTGGTGGGATAGTGGAATGTAAATTATTCTTCGTTCTTCTTCAGCCCCTTCAGCCCCACAGCCCAATGCAATGGTTCGTCAGTTCTCCGCACACACACACGCACACGCTGCTCTACTCAGTATCATCATCCCGGCGGCTTCTCGAGTGGATAGCAGTAGCGCCAGAAAGTGCCCGAGCACTTTTCCGGCTCCACAAAAGCCGGTATGATCATCGTTTCGGCAAGGCCGAGACCGTTATATGGCGCTGTTTTTTGTTTCGACAAAACGGAAAATCATGTTTCGATTTTTGCTGTGACAAAAATTACCCGCACCCCCGGGAAGGTTTTGTTGCTACAGTTTCTTTTTGTTGTTTCGTTCGTTCTTGCTTTGTTTCGGATCGCGATCGGAACGCGATTCCTTTGATGGAAGCAAACGTTGTGGTGATCGTTGCGTCCGGTCCGGACCAGGCCAAACCGGTCGTTGTTGCGGGGGGTAAATTTATTAAACTTTCGAGTGTTTTTAATTACAAATTGCCGTGAGTACAAAGTGAGCACCCGCGTGATCCGATTGGAGGCTTTTCCCGTGCCAGGATTGGGAGCAAAGCGCGAAAAAGAGAATAAAAAACAAAGCGTTTTTTTTTGTTTCCTCCCTCCCTGCCATCCGCCTATCGCGAACGTTGTGTTTTCGCATTTTAATACTGTTTATGCTTTTACCAACCATCTTTTATGCCACCGCCAGCAACCCTCGTGCCGCACCGATCGATTATCTCAGCGTTCGATGAATATGCATGTCGTCTGCGAGGTAGGAGCGGGCAGAAGCTGCATGCAAGTGGGTGGTGGTACATCGTGTGCTGCACTTATCGCTCGCATCAATTTGATGCAATTCGTTGAACACGAGCCAGAAGTGCGCAGAGGAGAGGATGGTGATGCTGACGGTGGTGTGATGCTATGTGACAACGAGCTACTGCCAATGCTACTGCTGCTACCACCCGAACGTCGATATTTGGGGCGAACGTGTTTAAGGCGTGTTGTTGCGATTCAATATCGGATGTTTTAACTGTTTACGGTGCTGCTTTCACGTGAACATCCTGCATCCCCTTATAAAAAGAACGATCGAAATCGACCTAATGGAATCGCAACGTGTGTAAGCTGATAAGGGAAGCAATTTGATAATTGAAGCAAACGCAGTGGATGTTGATGTGGAAAATTCTGTGCAGAGTTGAAGCATGCATGTGATTGTTCGTTAAGGCTGAGAGTGGTGTTGAGTTGAATCTACATCAGTAAATATATCAATTACTCTGGCTGACAGGCTTATTGTTTCACATTTTCATACAGAAGTATTTAAAGTTCTTAGGGAGAATAAAACGAGCGAGAATGGCAAATTTTGTCTATCTAATTTCAGATTTTCACGCGAATATTATTCTGAACTGTACCACGTTTCAAGAATATTACGACGCCGTTTGCGAACCACTAAAAATATATGTATGGCATCAATCAAATCCAAAGTTTCTGTTCAATCCCGTAAAGCTGAAAAATACGGCTCTTGCACCTAGTGCTTCCAACCTAACTCCCTACTAGTTCCTCTGGCAAATAAAAACTCTTGCTATTAGCTGGACAATAAGTTTCCCCAGCTATTTCCGACCGTTTTAGGAAAATTTTCAATTGTTACATGATTGGAAGCATTTCGATATAAAAACAAACATGGGCTTGTCTGTTTCGTCTGACAAAACCGATGTTAAGCTTAAAAATTGTAGTAACAAATTTTAAAATTAAAATTAGCCAAGGGGTCGAGGAAATGATACGCAGATTAATTTATGATTTACCAGGTGTATGCATATGAAACCGCCCTCCGTGTTATATAGCTATATCTCAGCCAAATGGAACTGTAGAACCGTTCTCAATGTTTCTTTTTGTTCGTTCGGCATCTGTTAATCGAAATCGGTGCAGAATAGTTCTAATTTCACACTACAACCAATATTTTCATTGTGTACAAAATGGCAAGTTCCGTCCCTAAAAACTACAAAATGCGGGCATCGTTCATTTTCTGCTTCCATTTTCAAAAATAGACGACAGAATTGCATCAAATGCTTACCGCAACTTACGGTTAGCATGCTCTTTATGAAACACAGAGCAAATAGTGGTTTCAAAAATTTAAAAATGGCGATTTTGATGTGACAAACGAAAATCGCGAAAAACCACCAAAAACGTTAGAAGACACCGAATTGCATTCCGTATTGGGCGAAACGGTTATTACTGAGCTATAGAAGGAACACTTAATCGATTTGGATCGTGAAATCCGCAAAAATCGACCGGAATATCGAAATTGATAAAACAGACCGATTTTGCTCGATGAAAATGCTCCGCCACACCGCGGAAAACCGGCCAAGAAGACTATACAAGACCTGAATTGGGATCATTTATCGCTTGCGGCTTACTCACCAGACTTGGCTCTATCGAATCAACACTCATTTGCATCGTTGGGACAGATACTGACCGAGCAGCGCTTCCATTCTTACAAAAGTTTGAAAAAATAGACCTGTGATTGGTTTGATACAAAACACCGACTTGTTTTTTTGCGAAGCATCTGTAAATTGCCTAAAAGATAGGAAAAATGTATAGCTAACTATTGCCATTTCTTTGAAGAATAAGAGTTTCTCCATTTTCGCAGAATAAATTTTTTTTTCTGACAAAAAAAAGGCGGTTTCATATGCATACACCTGGTACTTTGAAGTTAATTTAGACAGCCGGTTAAAAAACATTTCTTTCGAGAAAACCGCCTATAATTGGCGTTATTCTCTGAGCTCTGAGCTATGTGTGACTGGCAGTTATTGTAAACGCGGATTCTTTGATAGTTTTACTTCGATTTATCCACAAATGTTACACAATATTCTAAAACGCCAGTGAGGAAATATTAGATGTATGCGTTGAAATCCGCTTTTTAATAATGAATGGCACCATTTTTTTTGGGAAAGTTCTCAGCTTTATATGTTATATCGTTTTAAAGTATAACTAAATACATTTAAAACAAAATATGTCACTGTTCAAACTACTGACTATAACATTGTTTTTTCTCGAGTAAAAAGTGTCAAGTTTTGAGCCTAAATAGAGTTTAAACCCTTTTTTCATTTGACGAAAACGGTAGCTGCAATTTATCGTTTCTTGGTCCAACTTTATGGTAAACATGTTACGACACAGAAAAAGTGTGAAAGCTGGATTCAAAAAATAAGAAGCGAAAATTTCGGCCTTACGGCCTTAAGATATAAAGAGTGTCGTGCATAAAGAACCTCCGGAAACTGGTCAAACTATTGAAGGATAACGTTATCTTTAATAATTGTTCCATTTGACGGGAGCTCTGGCGAGAAAGCGACAAAAACGGGATATCCGACATTATCAACGGATTTGCAACATGATGACGCTCGACCGCATGTTGCAAAACCGGTCAAAAACTTTTCAGAAAACGTCTAAACCAAAATTTTATCCACCCCGCTGTATACAGCAGACATTATTCTTTCCGAATAACACTTGTTTGGTTGCTTGAAAAAAAGTTTTGCTGCACAGCATCTCACCCTTTGTGGAAGTATCGAATAAATAGGTAGGTGAATAGATTGGCACCAAAGAGACTGATTTTTTCCGCTTGGCGATCCGAAAATTGTCTGAAAAATGGTAGAAAGTGTTGGAAAAGAATGGCCAATACTTGAAATGACCAGTTGCAAAGGAGTTTTGAAATGTAAAGGATTTATTTCAACGCATACATCTAATATTAGTTAAAAGAAAAGAGGAAATAAAAAACGAACGCGAAGCGAAGGGCTAAGACGTTGTACTGTATGCTTTTCCGTTAACTTCGGTTACTTTCTGTAATGCAATCTAAAGACAACTTTGAGATTTCATTGCACTGCTTCCGAAGATTGTTCGGAACGTACCGTGAAAACTTTCGCTAATAGATGAAGAACTTCTCGGGACGCGTTTCCATCCCGCACCCACGAATGCCATTGTCTCGGATCCACAAATGACCATTGGGCAGTCGGTCAGTCAGTCTCGAGGAGGAAGTTAGATCTTAGCGAAGGAAGTCACCCAATACGTCACCCGTGCTCCCATGCTGCCCGCGTGATTAATTATCCTTCACGACCTCCGGCCAAAGTCCAACGGACCTGACAACAGTGTCACCTTCACCAACGAACCGAGCCGACAAAACCCATAAATGAACGTCTCCGGAGAGCACATCAATTCATTTGGAAGCGCAGCGCAGCGCAAGGGAGGATGGTGAAACGATTTCCTTGCAATTAATCTAGGACTACGACGACGACGACGACGACGCAGACGACGAGCACGACCATTGGACACCGACTAATAACTGGCCATTGCCAGGGTGCCGGACAATCTGCGTAACGCCGGCACGCCGACACACCCTTCAGATACCATTTCTCAAAGAATGACCAACCAGCTCGTCCGAATTCCTCGCCACATTCCACATCGCCACCGCCAATGCAATGCGTATGCAAATGCGAATCCATCAACCGGCTTACAAACGGCTCCGATTTGCACGGTCCGGTCTTCGGATTGCTCCCTCGATGGGCAAATGGTCCAGTGAAGGGAAGGGAAAACAATTAATTACTTCAGTTCGGACGTTAATCCCCTTGATGCCTGCAGTCCGGTCGCCCTGTGCCGCGTTGTAATTTCCTCAATTTAATTTTTAATAACCTTCCTCGACGGTGGAATGGAGATGTGATGTTTTCGGTTCGGATCGATCGAGATGAGAGAACACGCGAACGGATGATCAAACTTTTTAAATTAGCTTCTAAATTGCCACCTCGCTCACAAGATGGCCGTCGTCGAAAGATTGGAAATTAGTTCCGGTACGTGGTGCTACCAGTGTTCTTTATGGTACCGACCATCCCCTAGTCCGCTGCTGAAATATGTTGAGCTCCACCCTCCGGGCCAAAACCAACATAACCTCGGTCGGTTGCCTCGTGATTAGATCGAGTCGAAAATGGGTTTCCCCGTGCAATGTTGGCGAATGGGTTAAATTACATGCAACATCTAGTGCGAATAATACAATGAATCAACATAAATCTGCTAATTCCCTTTCCTGCTCGCTGGCTCGTGGCTGGCTGTACAGCAAACACGTAGCACAAATGCTGCTGCTGCTGCTACTATTGAGGATGCCATTACGCCAACGCCGGTCGTGAGGGAGAGCGTGACGAGATTTTAAAAACCGATTATCATCGTCAGGTTTCCGACAGGAAGCGCACGTACCATAGGAAGGGCAGGGTGGGGGGGGGGGGTAAGGCCACCCCACTGCGGGCAAACTGCCGAATGAGTGGAATTGTAGTTCCAATGTTCCGAGTATCGTCGACGGCGACAAATGTAAATCGACGCATCGAGCAGGGGACCTCTCTCACTCTCTCTCTTGCTCTCTCTCTCTCTCTCTCTCTCTCTCTCTCTCTCTCTCTTTCAGCACCCAAAATCATCGTTGTAATTATGAAGCGTTATCAGTAGCGGTACCAGCAGGAGAATAAATATTTGAAAACAACTCCGCAGGAGAACACTGCACGAGTCCTCACTATGCAGTCCTCACAGTTCAGTTGACGATGAGCGAAACGAGATGGCGAGAAGGACCCCCCGTGAAGGATTACAAACACAACATTTGCATTTGGAACCGGTTGCGACATGTTTTTGGTATGAAAAGAGTGGCCGGGGATGCGCTTGCACTTGGCACAAGGCACATAATCATCCCTCCCACGGTTTTGAGGGGGCGCAGGGAGTTAACATAAATTTTACCAACCTATGGACACATTGAGCTGACCGGAGGAAGAAGCAAGGTTTGTGCTCCGTTCATCGTTGAGTCGAGTCGAGTATGTGTGTGAACAAGGGTAGAGAGGGTATCACCCTCCATGGGACACACACACACACACAATGGGCAGCGGCACGCCATTGCAATGAATCAACGCGTAACTGATGAAAAGTGCGTGATTTCGGGAGCGCAAATTCACCAACACCGATTAGCACACTGTCCATCGTGGAAAACCCCCTTCCCCGGCCAGACGAAAAGACGAATGACAGTGAAGCAATTGCCACAGGACACCCACACATAATCTCACAGTTTGCTCGCACAACTCGCTCCATTCCGTTGGCATAACCTTGTAGCGGCCAAAGGGAAAATCATTCCATTTTTAGCAAAAATCCAGAAATCCATCCAATCAGCAAGTATAAACTGTGCAAAAGCATCCGCTCTCTCTCGTTCAAAGCATCCTGCGATGGTAGAAAGTCAAAGAAACCCGTTGCTTGGGTTGTAAGTCTTGGCAAGTGATTGTCACTTTTGGCAGCTCATTTCGAGGCGTTCGGTGCGTGACATTCGGTGCGCGGTCCCGGTCCGAGGTTTGAGAAACTGAAATCGAATTACTGTTCCCCCCAAAGAGGGATTCGTCAAGAAACCAACGTCGATCCTGCTTCGTTAACAGACGAAAGAAATTGATTTGAAAGACGAAATACACGCTACAGCACGCTATATACTGGGAGGTCCTTCTTGAGTCGGAAAATGGGGTTTTTCCGTTTTTCGAGGTTCACGCAGACACGCAAACATGCTGAGATAATTGTGCGTAAGGTGCATTTCCACGATAGTAACTTTCACTGTAATGAAACTTTCATTGGCTGTCACTAAAAGAATTGAGAAACTTTATCTACAGCCGCAATCTTATTTCAACCTCATTTATGTAGTTCTTGACTGAAAGTGCTGCCGTCGTGGCCATGCACCTTCATAGTGCTATGCGATGTGCCTCGTCAGCCGTCACTGCAGCAATTGAGTGCTTCTGGGAGGGGCTCTGAAAAAATCTTTTTAAATTTTTAACCCACGACCAAATACGACACACCCATACACATCCTGTAGATACATGTAGCCCATATGGTGGTAGATAATGGGGCCACTTTCGCGTGTGCCAGTCTTTCGCCAGCAAACTCACCATCTTACCATCCCCGGTCGTGCGTTAACGGTGGGGAAGTGGAACCGGATCCTGAACGCCCGTTGTCAAGCCGTTAAAATTGGTTTCACTTTCCAGGCACGTTCACCGGTGGAACCGAGCCCCTGGTTTGGTTCCGTTTGCTGGCCTGGGCGTAAGTAGATCTGCAGGAGATCGAGCCCCAGGCCTTGAAGCATTTGCTATTCCTGACTCGTGCCATCGGGCCATGCTTCTGTTTGACAATTTGACTTTCGTCTGTGAGCGAGTGAGCGAGTGTGTGAGAGATTGTGCACCGTAAAACAATATGTTCCGGCATGTAATTTCGGAACCATTTCGGGTCGTCAGTGAACGGTTTTTGGGACGGAACGGACATTTGATAGATTCAATTACGATCTACTATCGCCGAGCGGGATGCTGTCACTGGCATGCTGATCATGATGATAATGGTGGTGGGTATGGTTGTTGGTTGGGTCTGCAAAGCGGTTTACCGTTAGTGGCTATCAGTGCGCACTAGCCACGGTAGCGACGGGAATTCGGTTGTCACTTTGCGGGAAATTTGATCCACTTCAGGAAGAAGTTTTCTTGATGTGCTAGCGTGGATCGAAGCCACTATTAATAATGCCCGAAAATTAACTCGTGCTGTTTAATTCTCTCTAGTAGCAATAGTGGGTTCTGAGATCACTGGAGATAATTTGGGTTTTTTTTTACATGATCTGCCATTTCTGGAACATTCATTGAATCAACTAACTCAAAACAATCAACAAAGAAGCATTTCATAGTTGATATTGGCCTTATGATTGCTGTGCACAGAGATGAAATCTTCAGTATGCTAGCAACGCAATGCTGTGAAATGCTTCGGTTTATTGCAAAAAATAGAAACTTGCAAATCAACCAATCTAGGTTTCTACTTTCAAAGTGCCGTTCCTTGATCCCATTTATATGCAGGGACACACAAATGAAAAATAAATGAAAATGCGCTCTCAGGGCACGATTAGTAACATAGTTTTACGCTATAGCCAACATCCATCAGTGGCCGTGATGCTAGACATCCTACAAGGGACATAATACATGCATCATGCATGAAATGATATGTTTTGTGCACTGGTTAGGGGCTCCTAGGAAATGCTTGTCACCTAGGCAAACGA
>NC_064875.1:41938438-41970938 GCF_943734745.1 Anopheles darlingi | reverse complement strand
AGAGGTTCCGGGAGTTCGTAGCTCATCGTCTGCTCGGAGTGAGCGCGCAGCGAGCAGACACCCATGCAATATCCATTTATCTCTAATCAAATAGAGCCACTTCTTTCCCCTGTTACGCCTTGTCGGTGAAGGACGCACCTTGTATCGCATCCGAAAAAACACACCAACCCATTACCCATCCCGCAGGATCCGCAGGACGACGGATAGCGGTGATCATATTTGCATAGTTTGGTCAGTACTTCTGGCATCTACCTTCCCGTCTCTAGAAACCATTTTCTTACTAGCGCGTGCACGTCATAAGTGAATTGGTGAACGAAAAGCAGAGCTTGCAATCCCCGCTTCTAAGCAATCGATGTTCGGCTATTCATTCCGCGATTAACGTACCTTCGCGGGGGTTTTCATGCAAATATACTCCACTATGCTGCGCAAGAGCGAACAAACATTGCAATGCGCCATGCCGTTCGAATATGATTTCATCGCGGATAATGTTTCGTCTTGCACGGGAAGTATGTTCAGGAAGGGAATGGAAACCTGGTACCAGGTGCGGCCTTCGCTGTTCCCTCGTGTAGCGCTACGATCAGCATAAACATAAACAACCACATGAGCATAAAATTCGACATTTAGCGGTGGTAGCATTGGTAGAAACCACCGACAAGCACCAACAGCAGCAGCACGAAACAGTCGTCAGACTCCATTACGGCGGCCAAAAGGGAAGGCACGTAAAAGCAAAGAAAAAATATAGCGCATTTGGAGAGGGAGATAGGGCGAAGAAAACAGTGGAAAGAAATTGAATCTCTTGGCTCGCATGTCGATGCTGCTGGCGCTATGCTAGAGAACGAAGAGTGTTATTTTATTAACGCTTTTTAACATTATCATTCCGCTGCAGAACGGAAGATAAAGAAACGCGTCCAGACCATCGACGGGCTGATCGGGAAATGGGCATCTTTTGATGCCAACGGAGCTGCCTTTTTTCCGTCCCCTCTTCTGGATCTGCGCCACGCAGCCCATGGCACGAGCATGGCAATGATTCCGGATTTGCATATTCTGGATTCATTCCGGTCGTTTTGGGTCGGTCGGTGTTGCAACATAACACACGGGCATAGCTTCACCTTCGGTAAGCAGGTAGCACTAACAGGGAGCGTCTTTATCCGCTAGATTGGAACCGTTGGAGTCTTGTCGAAGTGCCCACCATGGAAAGTGGATTTACCGTGAATCGACTCGTGTTAGTGATCGGAGAGGATTCAAATTGAATTTTTGCGCATCGAAGAGCATACTAGGGCGAAAATCAACCCCTAGGAAGATAGCATTAATGCTAAAGTTTCTACATACAAAAAAAAAACACCGGAAGAGCACAACACACGGAAACAGAGATTTAAGTTATCCTGTGACGTCATAATGGTTGTTCCTATTTTTGGCTTTTCAAGGATCCAATGTTGTTGCGGAGGGGAAAGGTAGACAAATCGGCATACGGCCTGGGATGATAAGGGGCGAGAGTTTCACAGGTAGACCCTCATCTGGGCCATTTGCTGGAGGCCTCGAACACGGTTCTCTACTTTAGTGGCTCTTATCCAGCTCGTCGCTGCTGAGTGTTGTTCTGAACCTTTTTGGCATCAAAGCTACTGTGAAAAGCTGTGACCAAATTCTAGCACGACACACACACACACACGCGCGCGCGGCTAAGATGCCATCACTCGTTTGTATCCATTTTGAGAATCACGAGAATCTTGTCTAGATTGTGTTACTGTATATTGAAAGATGACAGGTGAAACGAAACTAAATGTAAATTGGTGACAGGTCCTTTTATCAACATCAAGCAATAATGGTGTGACTTGGAACGGCCTCATCCTCGATGATTCTCTGCTAATTGGTGGAGACATTAGCGCCTCAATGTACAAACAATGAAAAGTGAATCTTGAAACAGCGTTGTACCAGGTTCACATTGCATTGAACAAGAACAAAATGTCGCCAGTAGGGATTCCATCAATGTTGCACAATATTTTTTCTGCTCAAATCATCTAAAATTGTCACAAAGCTGAACAAGAATAACGTACAATGCTTCATTCATTTGCCGTTGTGATAAGTCGTCAGTTACAATATCTAGAAAATTCTTTGTATTTTTTGTGTAATTTTGTATAGTTGAATAATATCTAGAATCTTTTGTATTATTTTGAATGATTTTATGATGGTTGTTTATCATTCAATTATATTTTTAAAAGTTCCTGCATGATTCAAGAATTGAGCATCTAATACAGTCCGCCCAGTTACTATAAGACCACCATCAGTTTGTTCCAGAAAATCTTCAAGGATCACAATTTCAAATGGAGACTTTTTATTACTATTCTCTACTCTAAAAATAAGTTATTAAACACTAATAGGGATGGATAAGATCACAGGTTGAATTTTGGCGGCAAATTAACAAAAAATGAAGTGTCCAGTTAGTATAAGACCACCTTGATTTATTTTTTTTTATCAGCGAAAAGAAGTAACCAAATCATCTAAATCCCGAAAATAACTATTCGTTATCAAATCTTAATGGTTTCAAATGTGTAAAACGGGATTTGGCATGCTCTTTATAAATTTTGGTTATTTTAGAAGCAATGACTCTCATATGTCTCTCCAAACCGCTAAAATCATCGCTTAAAGCTCACGAAACAAAGAATACTGCTTTTCCCCAGCATCCCATTTACTAAATCGAGCTCAAAAGATGTTTTCCAACGGATTTTATGCTATACTGCGAGCAGATATGGCCAACAAATCAATTTTCTGATCTTTATTCGATGCCGTAATCTTCATTCTCAAGTTAATAAAAGCATTATTTCACTAATATGTTGACTTTTTCACACCCTTTTTGATCAAAAACGATAACAGAGATTCTCCTTCAAACGTAGATGTGCTTTGTTAAATGGAAAAAATACAATCTTGAACCTACCGGTGAAGCGCCCCTACCATACGCACACAGAACCATATCGCCGCGTAATCTTTACCAGCCATACCTGAGCCAACATACCGGGGTCGGGATCGCAGCACCGGATGAAGGTAACAAAATCCGAAACCTTTCCAGCGAATCCCGGACGACGAGAACCCTCAGCGATGCATCAGCGATCCGAATTCAAACGATCCTCGAGCCGTTAACCAGGTTACCCAGAGAGGCCTGTAACAACATCCGCTACCCTGCAGGATTGGTCATCATCGCCAAACGACCAGCACGGACATAGAACGGGTAGCGAAAACATCGATGAGATTTACATCAACATCCGCTACCCTGAAAAAAGGATCGTCATCGCCAAACGACCGACACGGACATAGAACGGGTAGCGAAAACATCGGTGAGGCTTACATCAACATCCGCTACCCTGAAGGAAGGATCGTCATCGCCAAGCAACAGGCACAGACAGGATCAACACCATCGGGCGCCGAGAATCATCGGCGACGTCGGTAACAACATCCGCCACCCCGAAGGATGAAGCATAAACGCTCGGATCACATAAGGACGACAGCGATCAGGTACCGACAAGCTCAACGGACGTTCAGCATCATCAGCGGCAGCGTACCCTCGACACTTGGTAGGAATACATAGGCGAGAGGCAGCACATAAGACCATCGGCAGAAACGGAAAGGACGAGTGGTGTGCGTGTGAGCAGCGTGAAGTATATGTGACGACGAAGGCGGGAAAAAGATTATAAAATGGCTAGAATAAGAATAAACGAGGCTCAGTTTTGAAACTAGATTTCCAGTGTCAACTTCGTCATTTCTTTAAGCATTATTGGTGACAGCGGTTCTGCCCCGCCAAATTTCCGTTACAACGTGGTGACAGCGGTTCTGCCACGCTAAGTTTCTAACTCCGGGAAGAAATCCCGTTACACCGGCTGTATAAAGTTTCACCCAAACTATGCAGGAATTCCCAATAAAACAATAGACGCAAAATAATGGTTTTTTGGTTCATTTAACCATTCCTGGTTGTTTACAATGGTGAATACACGTTTAATCAACATGTTTCTACTGGATTCATAGATTAATGTCGTGATTTTGGAAGTTCAGAGCCTCTCAGCACCTGTTGGTTTAATGGGAATTCCTGCATAGTTTGGGTGAAACTTTATACAGCCGGTAGGCTCAAGATTGTATTTTTTCCATTTAACAAAGCACATGTACGTTTGAAAGAGAATCTCTGCTATCGTTTTTGATCAAAAAGGGTGTGGAAAAGTCAACATATTAGTACCAGGCCAGGCGTACCAGGCGTCTCCATCGCTCCATGAAGACAGAAAATAATTTTGAACATTTCTTCATAAGTTTTAGTTTTCCACCTGCTTTTCCCAACATAAAATGATATATAAAAGCACACATTTACAAAAAAATGTGTGCAATTAAAAGCAACATCAACAAATAGATACCATTGCTTCCCTTAAATTAATCCTTAACAGTTTTGAAATATTTTTGCTCTGTGCAATTTTCACCCTTCCACTAAATTGATCGATACCATCCAGCACTACCAAGATGCAGAAAGTTGCGAGCGTTGCTTTGTGCGCAAACGAGTGGAAAAACAAATTCTACTTTCCACTATTCATATTCTTTTTTCTCCCCTCAAGCCAGCCAACACGCTAATGAGTAGCAATTCTGTTCGAGCGCGTTCGAAAGGAAAATTCACACTGCAGCAGCAGCAGCAGCTCCCAATTATCCCCATTCAGAAACCGACGAGCACGGGGGACTGCGAGGACAAGTTTGTGTGCGTGTGTGCATGATGTGCAAATAAAAACAAACTCGCCAGACCAGAGGCCTTTCCACTTCTTCGCTTTCATTACAGAGGCTTTTGAATGCAATTTCGGGAAAATTGCCAGAAAAAAAAATTACGCCAAAACTCATTAAGCTGCCCATTACTGTGCGGCAACGCGTCGCAGTAGGCCGCTGGACGCTGTGGCTGGCACTGCCCTCCCGGTCTCTACTAACGCCTATATCTTAAGAAGAATCCCTTCGCCCCTATGCCGAGTGAATCCAGCATCTTGAAAGTAAGCTCTCGTCCCCCTCGAGACAGACTGGTTTCTGACTCTCTCTGGGGATCAAGCGCCACGGATCATGAACCCCCTCGACTCCATGGGGACCAATTTCAATGGGGGAGGTGTTGGTTTCAGCTGTCCAGCGGAAGTTGCATAAATCACGGCCAAAAGTAGCAATTAATTAAATGAACTATGACTTCCGTATACAGCTGCATACCATTGCGTTATGGCGTCGTCGTGCGCAGTCTACCATAAACCCACCACCACCACCACCACGGCCACCATGGGATACGTTTTCGGGGTTCGTTTTTCTTCGGCACAGACGCTGGCTAAAGGCCCTTAAAACGTTCCCACGACCTCACTTCCGAGCGGTCACTTCACTGCTCGCAGCTTCGTCCGGTTTCTTGCGTGCGCTTTTCAACTTTTCCACCAGCAAGTTACACTCCCAGGGGGTCCAACTTCCCCCTACCTCTCCAGCTAGATGAGCCAGAAAATAATTAGAAGTTATGGAAACCGCTGGAACCGCGCGCTGGTGTGGCTGGCGTGACTAATAAAGATGATTTAGAGAGAAAGAGAACAGGAGAGAGCGAAACGGTAACGGCGCACTAGTTCGGTGGCCTGTTTGGCCTAATTTAGTGGGGCTGCGGTCGTGTTCCTTTTTTTTTCTTTTTTCGGTTTAATGCCGAAAACTTTGACGCAAAAATCGTTACCTTAGAGTGCCGGTGCCGGTCGAGAGGAGACGAGACGAGATCGAGCATAAACTGCCAAGCGGTGCTCGTAAACGATCGTAAATTTAAGCTGTATCCATCTATTTTGGTCAACGACACACTAAGAGGATGGGGAGGTACACTGTCCTCTGGTTCGTATCCGAAAACGAGTGCAAAACGATACGAAAGATTTCCGGTCCCGAAAAGATCGACAAATATATTGGATTATCATCATCTCGCGTAATCCTCTTTCTCTCTCTTTCTCAGCACGGAAATCGGACTCGTCCTATCATAGTTTCCGCATCAAATGGCATCCATTTCGCTTCCCCGCTACTCCTCTACGGTCTACTCATAGCCACACTTCCCCATCGATGGCCATAGCATATCGTTGGCCCGATGCTTCGATACCTCGAACGACAATGGAATTACAATATTGGACGACTTAGCGTGGCAATTGATCCCTGACTAACGCTCGCTCGCTCGCTCGCTTGCTCTGTCTCGTCGGTAATCCAGCTTCAGCACCAGTGGCCATTTCGAGCACAGGGCACAGCTTAACCTACTACTGCTACTCCTGCATTTCATTTGCAGTCCGACGTAATACGCTTGACCGTTCATCTTTGCTCGTTTGGTCTCACGCTTGGTTGCTCTCTCTCTCTCTCTCTCTCTCTCTCTCTCTTTCGTCTCTCCATCCTTGTTGTTTGTTGCTGCCGTGTTACCACATTGTTCCATTTGTTCCTTATCGAACGGCGTCCCCGGGCCAACCAACCAACAACATAGCAACCTATGCTGTCGTCCCGGTTCCTCTGCAAGCAGAAAAACAGAATGGCATTCATTGGGTGCAAGGCGATACCGTATGGTGGTGAGGCAAAGGAATGACCAAAGCCCGGCCCGGAATAGTTCACCTCGTAATTTGCTGCCCATCGTGGGGAATGTCTTCCGGAACCGGGACGATAATCCCGCTTTCCGAACAAGGAGCTGACTCTTCACAGGAGAAGAACTGGCTGGTGGCTGACGTTGGGCAGAGCGGAGCGGACAATTGCAAATCGGCTCACAGCATGTTAACAGATTACGCCGAGGGCCACCGCTTCCACCGCACGTGTGCACGTGCACATTCCTATTCATTAGCATTTATCGTGGCCGGAATGGGGAATGGGGTGCCGGGTTCCAGCACTCCTCGGATCGGATCATTATTTCCGATGTGCACCAACCAGCCAGCCGGCACGTGAAGTCGACCATCTCGGAGCAATATCATTCCATCAACAACCTCATGGAACATGGAGCACGCAACAAACGCAATGTATGCTCGAGCAACATTGAAGCTGAGCATCGGCCTGGGCATCGCAGTCGATAAGTCGCTTGGTGTGTGTGTGTGTGTGTCTATTCTCAGTACCAGTCCGGACTGTCTTCCACTCCGCCCCGAATGGTACCGAAAGTCTATTTATCCTTATGAATCTACTGTTATGACAATCAAGCTGCTGACCACCACCCACTGGCATTGGCGTACCCAGGAGTCATCTATTTTCGCTTCTTCTCGCTCTATAACCACCGACGGTGGTGTACCTCGTGCCTGTCCGTGCGTGTGTGTGTGTGTGAACTATCGACTGACCGATGAACATCTTGCGGAGGTAACCGAGAACGGACTCAAGTTCCTCGGGATGTGACCTCTAGTAGAACCTAGGCATAAGCCGCCCTTTCCTTTGGCCAGCCTTTCGGTGGCGAAAATTACAATTTATTTTATGTTGTGGCCTGGCCTGTGGACGTCACAGCTTGGCATCATGGGCCTCTAGGGCCACGGACTGCGGATCGCAAGCAAAGGACCGGGGCCGGTACGCAGCGTGACGCAAGTCAATCCCGCCGATAAACAGTAAAGAGCGTGGATAGATATTTACACTACAAGCAGCAAGAACGGAAACGACCACTGTTATGGTGTACCGTGGTTAGGTCAATTTGTGGCAACGGAGATTCGCGACGTGTGACGTCCGGGAGACGGCTCCAGATTCGTTCAGATCACGCAACGTGCAAAGGGTTCGTAGGGATTGTGTAACGATAGCAGACACATAAACACATACACATGCAACGGCAGCACAACTACTAGGTCTAAAGTACTGCTGGGTCTAAAAAGAATAAGGTGACATTAGAATTAGTTTGAAAATTCCTTATTTATTCTTCGCAATCGATTTAATTGTCTTCAAAGTAATCCCTCATCTCTTATGTCAACCAGTTTTCCAGTTTTCGTAACATGTGGTTCGGCTTTAAGGATGTCTTTCAGCTCCTTCTATGCAGTGGCTTGAATTTGCTATATCGTGTGAAAGAAAAGTATCACTGGAGCGATCTTTTGAGGTTATCGAATAGCTAGAAGCTAAATAAGGCCAATATGGTGATAGTGGAACGATATGAGTGAACTTTTTGGAGAAAAAGTAACGAAAAACCAACGCAGTTTGATATGATGCATCATTGTGTTAGAGCTGTTACTCGCTTGATGCGACTCTAAAGCCGAATCCACCCTTCAAAAATTATTTGACAGATCCTTTTAATATACAAATACCATCAGCAGGGTCTCTTGTTTAAACATACGGCTTGTCCGTCCTTATATATGTTTAAAAAAAGGTCTCTTGTTGGTAATCGATGATTTCCAAAACCAATTCCTATGAAATCGACCTATTTGACTACAAAACATTAACGCTGAGACCTCGCAGAATTGTTGATTCAATTTTGTCTGCAGAATCGGGCATTCGTTTCACTTTTTCGGCTGTTTTTTTTTTTTGCTAGAATAAAGGTAAAAATCCCCCAGTAACGTTTACTTATGGTATTTCGAATGAGTTTGGAAATTTCCAATCCAATCCAATTTTTACACTGAGTCTGCAGAATTTATTTTTGCTCTTTGCGTTCCATCGGCCATTTCGCTCTTTGCGTTCCATCTATAACTTTTGAAGGCGTAGATCAATTTTAACAAAAAACCCACTAAATAAACCACTCACCACTAAATAAACAGGCTACAATGATTAAAATGCTGTCTGCGGAATGGCAAGGTGAGCACTAGGCGCGTTGCAATGATTAAAAAAAAAGCCCAAATATTAACTGTTCCACGCTTTAAAGTAAAGCATGCATGATCGGTACAAAAATGAGTTTTTTGTTCAATTTTTTCAATTCAAAGTCAATTTTTGTTTTTAACTCGGCAAAACGTTTACGGAAACATTTGCATCGATGCAACAAGTTTAGGGTGATGATTGCCTATACCGTGACAGAGTTAATGAGTGGTATACGCGTTTCAAATACGGCTGTGAAGTCATCAACGACGACCTTTATGCCGGATAAGCCAAATTTTGGGATTGCACCAAGGAGCATCGAAGAAATGCGCGATTTTCACAAAAATTGCGCCGAAATTGTTGCGTTTCATGAAAATGGAATTGAGAGTTTCCAAAGATTCGTTTCATCGCAATTGTGACCAACTAATTGGGTGAATATCAAAGAATATCGTGAAGAAGGAAGTTGGCGCAGATGCGTCCTCTCATCGATCAATGCTCATTACTGATTTGTTTTGACTGACACATTTTATCGATAAATCGATTCCCGTATTCGCCTGATCTGGCATCCTGTCACTTTTATCTATTCGGAAAACTTCATTTACCAATGAAACGAAGACATTACGCTGACATTTTGGTCATTCAGAAGGCTTGTACCAACCACAAAAACATGCTGTCACTTTAGGCGCAATAACTTTGCCCCCAAAGGACCAAATCTAAAGAAATTTTGACAGGAAATAGGGAAAGATTTACCTTTCCAACACATATACTCACATCAGTGTGCCGCCTGCAGAACTGTCCCTTAAGGAAAAGTCCTGTTTACTTTGCGACCGACCGTGTATATTGACTTATTACTTGTCATGGCTGTCGAAAATACATATAATAAATATATTCGTTCACGCGGCTAATTTGAATACCAATACACCTTACGTTTTGGACACACAGCAGTACTTCGAAGTACCACCGAATTTCTCCTAGAAAGCAGTCCAGAAAGGGAACTACCCTTCGATAGCAAGAATCGAAAGTGCATCCTTAGCGAAGTGAAACAATGTCCACCAACTCGAATGTCCTTGTCGAGAACGGAGGACCTTCTGACCAGCAACCGTACACACAGTGCACAGTGTTTCCCGCTGTCTGTAAACATTCCTCGTTTCGGCAAAGAAACTACGTTTTCCTTTCGTCCCTCGGAACACCGAAACCGGTCAACTAGCTAATGGGTTTTTGGGCGGCAAAATATCTTTATCTAGGACCACCTTGTTGGTTGAATTCTGGCGTAATGTGTACCTACCACCGAACAAACGAACCGAGAGAAAGGAAATTGTTAATTGAATTTTGCTGCCCCGCTGCGATCCGCCATCTTGGAGCTTTGACAGCCTTCCGGCAAGCTTCGACAAGTAGCTTTGACGTCACACACACACACACACACACTTTTGGGAAGCTATAGACCCAGAGGGCAGACCGGAATATGATTTTTAATTAAAAAATATAATTTTCTTCACCGTCGTTACCGTCTTCGGATTCGGAGCCATTTATGACAATTTTGGACCAGCGATCACGGCGAATCGAATCGGTAGCCACCATCCGATCCGCTTCGCTTGGGTTCTTTTCTTTCTTAATTTTCCACTTGACTCGCAGTTACTCGCAGTGGTAGTGCAATCTGTAGCGTTCATTAGCGCCACCTTCCGGTACGGACGCGGTCGGTCAAAGCTGTGGAAGCGGACATCGTTAGTGTACTTTATCGGGAAGCGGAGGTGGTACTTCCAGAGACTTCAAACAACCGCGGTACCGCGCGTCCTGTTGTTGTGCGGAAATTGTTTTGATTGATCTTCAGCTAACGAACGGTCCTTCGTTGCTGGGGCGTTTCTGGCAATCATTTCCTTCTGTCGCCGCATAATTAATGCTTCAGGCTAGGAGCCAACCTGTGCTGTTTGTGATGTGAAGGCAGTAACAGGAGTAGTCCAGTCCAGGAAAAGGGGGGTTTGGTGACAGGCAAGCCGTCAAATTTCTCGACTCCTCGTGGCGACTCCCGTTTGCGGGGACCTTGTGCCGGTGTCTTATTTCACTCGCTACGAACGGGAGAACGAAGGAAAGAAGGAAGCATAGGAGAAAAGAGGTAAGGTTAGGGAAGGTGGACGAATGTGCGAAAAAGCAAACGGTACACTCACACCTTACACACACACACACACATACCGAACCAACCGATTCCGGGAGTTCCTTTTTCATTTGCCACTTCAGCTGGTCCGCAACTCCGTCAACCGGTTTGCCAAGGAACAGTACATCATCATCATCATCATCAACGCAACGATCTTCATCATCATCTTTCTTTACTTCTTCTGCTTCTTCCTCTCGTAGCTCTTCCCGGTGGTGGCCACTTGTCTTTCGCGATCCCTTCGATCTTCCATCCTTGGTAACATGATACCACACGTCAGGTACCTTGACCGTCATTTCGGGCTCCATCACCTTTCACACACACGCACACACACACATTTATCCTTTTCTTTTACTCTGCTTTCGACGCAAAACGGAGTACGCTGTGAATTGTGCGGTCTGGAAACGGATGAGGTTACTTGGATCAACACCACCATGCGTGACGCTGCGCTGCAAACGTGTTTGTGTGTCTCGTGCTGATGTCACACCTTATACGGAGAGGCAGTTTCCGTTGCGTCACTCGCCAATATAAAAACAAAAAACAACGCAAAAGGGACATTGGCCTTCTTTGCTAACGGGACTTGCTCGATGCAGTACAAATGCCGGTGTGTCGATTCGAGAAACGTCAAATCGATGACAGCTGCTAATGACGCACCGAGACCGACGCTAGCAGGCCACAACAGACTCTCCCAGCGACAGGATAACCTCAAAAGTAAGCCATCCTGACAGTCATCGTGGAGCCATCCACCCTAGACCTAGTGGTACTCCACTTTGGTGGAAGAAAGAAAAAAAAACATTCCAAACATGCCACAACGCAGTACCGGTACACGGTGCGGTCGCGCGAACCAACGTTGGAACCAACCGCGAGGGATCGGAAGCGCGATAAGTCCCTCAAGTGGTGGTTTGCCTCGCGGTCGCTTCCGGCGCGGAGCCGCCACCTCGCGTCGCGCTGCGCTTCTACACTTTGGCTGCTGAGCAATGGTTGCATAATTAATGCATCCGGCAGCAGCGCACCGGTGTGGAGTCAAGTACTTATTCGGGGAGCCGCCAGAGGGTCTAACATCGTAAACCACCACCACGCGGCAGCGAACGGTTGGTTGGTTGGCCGCTTTTCTGTTTGTTGTTGGTTCGCGAGTGAGGGTTGGGGCAGGTTTCAGGAAAACTCGTTGATAAGTGAAATGATACACTATTAGCGGGCTGCAAAAGGGTTCGCAAACTAACGCACACCCATTACCCTCCCCGGGGGGAATCATAATACCTCTCGGGGAGCGAATTGTTTGCATCACGTTCACGACGATGCACGATGACAGATCGAGAGCTGATGCAGTAGTGTCAGTGTGACAGTTAGTGCAAATGGCATACGATGACGTACATAACCTCAAATGGTATGCAGCACTTGCTTAGCTCGTTAAAGAGTTGCTTAATATCTCTCTCTCTCCCCGCATAGAAAAACCTGCGCTATCTGTCGCAACAAATCAAAGCCCTCCAAAACTCAGATGCACAGGCGGCGAATGCTGACGGTTCTGTGACAAACGTCAACGACCTCTGTAGTAGCCAGGAATCATTGCAATTTGTGATGATGGCTCAAGTGCACTCGGGAAGTGCAATGCCATGCATCATTCCCATCTTCGCGCATTTTTCTCTCTATCTTTCCCTCCCTCCCTCTCTCTCTCTCTCTCTCTCTCTCTCTCTCTCTTTCTTTCTTTCTCTCTTATGTTGTCAATGAAAAGATACAAAATGCGGAAAAAATCTTAGAAACTGCGGGAGTTCCCGTGCAAAACCCCGACCTACGATCGTTCGCACCCCAAATCCTTCGGTCGGTGAAGAAGTGCCGGTAACCCGGCCCGCCCCCCCCCCCCCCCCCCCCCCCGTAAGGACACCGCAAACACCGCTTCCCTACTTCCCTTCCTTCCGCACGAGCATACAACGAAGCGAGCGAGATAATGATTATTGTGTCGATAAATACATAAATTTTCACACTTGGGGTGTCAGCTCGAGAACGGCGCGTGAGCAGAGGGAAGGGGGAGAAACCCGGAGAAAGGAAATTGAAAACAAAAAACTCACAAAAGCGCACACACACACACACACACTCACACGCACTAAACAGCATCCGGACACATTTGCAGTTGCATTGCATCATGCAGGCGGTGCAGACATTCGCTTGCACCACGACGACGACGACGGCGACGACGGTGACGAGTGTGTCGCGGCTCGTGTGAAAGGACCCTCTCGACATGTGAACTACTCCGTGGCGTGGTGCGTCACAACGAGGGAAGGGAAGCCTTAGCGCCAAATCACTGCACAATGGGCGCTAGTTAAAAGCGTAAAAATAAGGGGATCCGCGCGCACACACGTTCCTGGCACACACACGCACGGCCTGGAAGGGCTGAAGACGCCGGTCGCGCGAAACAATAAGCCCAGGAAGCCACCAGGAGGACGGATAGGCGGACGCACACACGGGAAGGGTAGAGTGATGCATCGCACCTCGCCGTTGCACCACGAACCACTCGACACCAGCAGCAGCAGCAGCAGCAGCAGCAGCTAAGCACAAGGGGACGATGCAATGAGGCGCCGCGTCTCATCTTGCGACTTCTCTCGCTTTGTGACGCGCCTCGCGGTTTCCCCTTTGGTCGTTTCGTCGAACCGGTAGTGTCCCTGCGTGGCCTGCATTCAGACTGTGCGAGGCTCAGGGCCTCGCTGATGATGCTCCTGGTGCACTGCACACTGCGAAAGGGGGAGTTTGTTTTTTTTCTTTCTTTTCGCCGCTCGCGAAAAGGTGTGACTTGAGTAACACTTCAGGGGTAGCAATTCGCTTATCGTCGACACGCAGCACTTCGCGGGTCGCACCACCGCGGGTATCCACCCTCTTGCTACGCCCTGCTGCTGCTGCTATTATTTGCTCGCACGCAATACGCTTCATTTGCTTTGGCCGATGGCGGTATGGCAATCTTCAGGGCAGCGGGAGCTTGGCTTGAGTTTTTTCATTTCTTTCACTAATGAATTCCAGTTAACCATCGTCAAATAGGTAAGCAGAAGTGTCGCAGCATCTTTGTGCCACTGTTGCCAAGTGTTTGCTCAGGGTATTTGCGAAGATAAAGACAATGGATATATTCAGGCCGCTCAAAATGTTAGCTGCTGCTGTTAGTGCATCTATTCGGTGGTCGGCCGGAGAGGAAAAGTTGTCGTAAAATCCATTTAATACCGTGCTAAATAATCTCTTGAGTTCTCAAATGCAGGCCACAGCACCAGCAGCAGCAGCAGTAGTACTGATAGCCCTGCGAGCGTCACTAGCACGTGAACGCGACAATCCTAGTAAGCGTGCTACCGGCTGTCAGGTTAGCAGGTATTGGCGCCAAATGAGTCGGAATTTAAAGTAAACAATAAACATGACATTTTTGGAGTTGTTTAAAGCGCTAGCAGCACTGGACCGGTCAGTAGTGGTAACCAAACAAAAATAAAAAACGTTTCTGAGCCCCAAGATACGAGATTCTCGTCAGTTCATTCATATTTTCCGATCATTATTCCGTGTTGTTTTGAGTCTAGTTCTCACAAGCAGACAACCTGACACACACACACACACACACACATCCACCCGGTCTGTCTATCCGGCAGGCGAGCAACCCTTTTGGGCTGTAAAGCGCCCAGACGGTAAGCTGAAACCGGTCAGGGAAGGGGAGGGGCCCGCTCTGTCGGCCCATCCTGACGGCCTGCCAAGTGCTACGATGACGACGACGACGACCACGACCACGACGACGGGGAATGGTCTCGCACACGTTTCTCACACCATTGTTTTGGGTGAACGAGGTGTGAGTAAGGACAGATGAAAAGGCTCGACGGCTGGCTGGCTGGTTGGCACAAGACCTGCTGGAAAGTGCGGAGAACCTCCCCTAACCCTCGCATCACCTCCCTTCTCCCAGGAAGGCACACCGTGGACTTCCTCTTCGTGTTCATACTAGCCAGCCAGTCACCACACATACACTACTGCCACAGCGAGCAGCCCGTGCGTCCTGCTTCACCCTTAGCAACCCCTGGGCGGCTCCTAGCAACCACCTAGAGTGGGCTTGCCTAGGTGCTTTACCTTCGCCAGCCTTCTCGCTCGGTCGCACCGAGTTTCGTGATGAGACGCTCTCACTCTCACTCTCACTCTCGCACCGTTCCGTTCCGTTCCTGCTTCTCCTTTCTGCTCGCAAAGTCCCCGAGTCTGGCTCACGTTGAACGGAAATTCATTCAAACCAGTTTGCCAGCCAGCCAGCCAGCCTGCCACCCCCGGACAACCCATCATCCTACCTCGACACCACCACCGCCGGTCCTTTTCGACGCAAACGTGTCACGGTGTGTGTGTCGCCGACGACTCCTGTTTGCGGATTTTTTTGCGCAACAGCAGTCAACAAAGGTAGACACACACGCAAACCAATGGAGTTTGCAGGCGATGGCACGCACACCAGCGGACGTTCGTTTCGGTTTTCCCTGGCCTCTCCTGTTCCTGCTCCTGGCGTTTGACGCAACAACACTGGCCGACGACGACGACGACGACGACAACGACGACGACGACGACGACGAGTCTCGTTGATGGTGTGCTGCTGCTGCTGCGCCCGTCGTGATTAGCCCCCATTCGCTTGTCGTTGTCGAGACCAGAGCGCGCTGTTACCGTGTCCGGTTCCGCGTACGTCGCGCTTAATCGAGTGTTTTTTTGTGTGTTTTTCACCGTGAAAGCGGTCTGTGTGGCGTGAAAGTGTGCTGTGAAATGTATTTGCGGCCAACGCCCGGGTTAGGGCGAATGTAAACACCGTGTAACAGCAGCAACAACCGCAGCAGCAGATCAACAACACCTTGTTCAGGCTTTGACCGTGATTGAGCGTGTGGGTGTGTGTGTGTGTGTGTGTGCGTGCACCAACATCCGGATCCGGATCTGGTGCTGGTCATCCGTTGGTCAACGGGGGTGTGGTGGGGGGAGGTGGTGTTCTTGAGAGTGAGCTCGTCACACGTAGTGAGCTGAGCAGCAGCAGCAGGAGCAGCAATCCTCACTACGCGCATCCCACGTGAGAGGCGCCTCCAGCGGCCTGGTCGTCCTGCGGTCGGCAGATACTACTACTTCGCTCGGGAGTATCAGTGCAGTGCCCATCCGAATCCCGAACCATTCGCCCTGTGTTAGTCAGTAGACTGTCGTCGCTACTGAAACGCGTTACAATCGAGTTTACATCGCGCTCTCCGTTTGGCGGATTTCCGGTGCAAAGCAGTGATCCCTAGGGCGGTGGGGAAACGGTGTGTTGCCCAAAAACCGTGAGCGGATTAACGGGAAGTGTACGTGCCCGGATTTGGGGGCCGTATTTCACCGTTCAAAAACTACCCCCAAAAACATCGACTCGACTGCGGATGTTTCCGGAAGTGGGCCTGGAGTGCGCATGATAGCACGAGCAGACGAGACGAGACGGTCAACTCCCCCGGTCTCTTTCGCGCGAGGAGAGGAAGTGGTGGCCACGGAGCACGAAGGTGAAGCACGTTCGCTGTGGAAAGCCGTGGTGGAAAGCGTACAATATCAGTGAAAAGTGTGACCAGTTGTTGTGATTTTTTGTGCGAAAATCCTGCAAAAAAAAACACAGGAAACCCAGGGCTCTCTCTCTCTCGCACTCTCCTTAGCTCTCATTCTCGCCGTGTTATCAGGAAGCTACCAAAATTCGATTGCGGAGAGCCAACAAGCCAACTGAAGAGAGCGAACCCGTAAGCGAGCTCGCTCGTCGTGGAAACGATCGCTTCGGTGTAGGTGAGATTCAATTCGCGTCGTTCTCATCGAGTATATTAGCGCCCTTTAGCCAACACATTAGCTTTCTTATCAGCTACAGCCTCAGATAGGTCTCTATTTACTTAAGTAACGTAGAGGAAGTCAATCCAGACATCGACAACCCAGGACCCCAGGACCTTCAACTCACAAACAACCGCCGCCGCCGCCGCCGTAGTGAGATATGGCCTGCTGTTTTCTCATCGGTTGCTACTCACTATAGCGGATTCACTGCGAGACACGTGAGCAAGTGTGTGTAACAGAGTGAGAGAGAGAGAGAGCTATAGAGAGCGAACGGGATGGAATTGTTGTTTCCGCTCTTGTTCTGCTGCGGATATCAACAACAAAACAAAAGGATTCGCTTCGGCTTCCCTCCGAGACCTCCCCTTTCCCCTTCCAAACACACACACACACACACACTCTCTCTCTCTCTCTCTTTTCCTTCTAGGGTTTCACCACACCAGCACGCGGGTCGATGGGGTTTGTTGTGGTGGTGCTGCGTCGACTACGAACGACGACGCCACTTTTCCACTTTTCCAACGACTCCAACGACCCGCGCCCGGTATTGCTGTAGTGGTGGTGGTGTTCCCGGTGCTCCCGTTGTAACGGCATTTCGGTTTCGCGGTTTCAGCCTACTACGCCGACCGACGACTCCTGCCGCCAGCTCGAGCATTCCTGGCCAAGCACGGCCAGCAACCGTCGCTGAGTTTTGCGATAACGATTTTTCCCATTTTTCCCTGAAAATCCCGGAAGTGTTTTGTTCGCTCGCTCGAGCAACACACACTCACACACACACACGTTGCACATTGTAGTAGCACGTCGCTACCGATCCGAGGAGGCCGAGATCCGACCAACTTCTCAGGCTACGTTGTTATTGCCGGGACCGTTGGTTCAGGAGCCCGGCGGGGAGAAAATGATGGAAATTAATTGAACAGAAAATTAAGCTTTTCCGGGCCTCGTGTGGAATATGGGAAGGAGGGAGGGGGGGGGGGGGTGTGTGCAAGGGTAAGGGTTGGTTGTTTGAGTATGAAATGAAAACAAATCCTTTTGTAATCGAAGAAGAGGTTTACCAGACAGAACGCCCGACTGTGATGGGGTTGGCGAAGGTGGCGCCTCCATTGGAATGGGAAGAACTCCCCGGGGGGATGGTGGATGGAAAAATGGAATGGATTGATGGATGGCTTCACGTGCACCGCTAGCTGGCTGGCTGGCCTCATTGTGGTCCTTGTATGATCTGGGCCGCAAATAAATCTAATTAAAATGCCACGGAGTTCAGCATCAGGGTAAAGACATCTTCCGTCTGCGCTGGCAGTGTTGTTACATATGTACAGCTCCTGTGCGCCATGTCCCTGATTGTAATCACTTCTTCAGATTGCAAAAACACATAAACTGGTGACCGCGTCAGTAAAGGCGAGAATGGCGGCTGTGTGGCTTCTGAAAATGGAATGAAACGGAACGGAGCGGAAGAAGATGGCCCATAAACGGTGGGCATCACAACCACCATCACCATTGCCACTGGGACGCGCACCGGTGGTGTTGACCTACGTTACAAAACGAACCGCCGAAGGGGAGTCAGGAACCGAGGGCCATAAGGGGTTCGCAGTTGTAAGTCTTTACGCCGTACAAGCTGTACACGTATAGTAGAGAGAAAGAGAGCAGCACGGTCAGCAGCAGGTGAAAATAAGCCTCGATATAGCCGTCGAACGGCCACACTTCTACATACGCTACGGCTACGGTTCGTGCTGAACACACACACACCCCTTGACCAGCCCGGTTGTAGGCCCAACACAATACCGGTGGCCGTTCCCTGCTGCTGCTCCAGCTGCTAATGGGTTCGAGGCTTAACGAAGTCGATTTTCACAGGTTGCGGTTATGGGGGAGGGTGGATGGGTGGGTGTGCGAGGTGTTTCTTACAGTTTTCCGTTCCGTTTTCCTTTGTTTTCGTCTTCATTTGCTGTTATTGCTTCCGTTCGGACGAGCGCGTGTGCATTTAATGGCTATTCGCTTCCCCGTACACGCAGTTCGTTCCACAGTCCACCGAGTGCGGTCGATATCCGGAGTTCGATTTTCCGTTAATCCTCCTCGACAAACACACACACACACACGAACGCACGAACGGTGGTGGTGGAAAGGTGTACAAAAGGCGATACGTTCGTCTTTCCGATGCCCAATTACTACTATTGAGACGGAATGATATAAAAGGGGGGGAGTTATATTGAGCCGTCTTAGGTACTGGGGCGGAGTACCGTGATCGGTGGGGAATGGGATGTTGTGGGGATAATAGTTATTGCCCACTGACACACGCCCCCCCCCCCCACTGGATAGTGCGTGATGCCAGCAATACACCGAGCACATTGCTCGTAAAGACTGAATACTGAAAGGAATTACACGGAAAAGCCTTCGATGCATTGGGGCGCATTTATGGACTTCTGGGGATCGGAGGAGTACTCATTGCGTTGCGTAAAACGTATCGGATTTATTCAGTAAAATCCACTAGCCACGGGATGCACTATTCCAGGGGTCAGGGGCGAGAGGCAGCTCATGAAAACAAATGACCGATCTTTGCCACTATGAGCGGCCATTGTTAGTGGAGCAGAAGAATTGGCACGGAAATGGTCTGTCCTGTCATTAAACGAGTCAAAAAGCGATTACCGACAACAGCAAATACGATGGATTTGTAATTCTAAATCCATACTTCAGTTAGTATACCATAAGATATCTAATCGGATCTTTATTTGACTTTTGGTAAACCAAAACGGCAGCGCGTCTCAGTAACCTACGATAATGGAGGTCGAAAAGCTGCAGCTGGAGCTGCATACCAAAAGGTGGTTCTAAAACAATAGCTTAACCACATTAGTAGATTGTTCGCTCGCTCGCACGCGGCACTAATGCTTCGAAGTCGTGACTTTCACACGAACAATGGCGCCTACCCGGAAAACGTCTCCTAATCACTATCCCCTTTATCCCAGCCCAGAAGCTAATGCGCTTGTAATATCAATTTGTACAAGCTACCCCGGTGTCCGGGGCCACACCGAACAAAGAGACCACACCAAGAGTTGTTCGGGATTGCTTTGCTTTGCTTAGCTTTACTTCGTTTCCCCGTTCCGCCAACAACCAGATACTACTCTGGCGAGGCATCTGACATTGCGAATGCTATACCTAGCCGCGTGCTGAACATTAATAATAACTAAACACAATAGTGGCCGAGTGCGGGTGCCACCGGGGGCCGTGCATTGTAAGAGGATTTGCCTGGTAATCACACAGCTTTGCTGCCAGTGCCTGCCAACACACACACAAACACTGATTCTTGGGCACAGACGAGCGAACATCCTTTTCCTCATTAAGTAGTATACGGCTAGAAATGGCTCATCCGGTGGCACGCCGGAAGATGACGGAAAGGGGGATTGAGTGCGGCCGTGTGTGTGTGTGCGTGTGTGTAACGATGAGTGTTTACATTTCTTTTCTCTTCTCTTCTTCATTCATTCCACAGAGAGGACCCCGCCCGCCCCATCGTGCTGGATCTGCCAATCATCATACATCATCATACTACACACTTGCATCCGTTGTGGCTATTTACTGCTGCTGCTGATGATGATGATTATTATGATTATGATGAAGATGATGATGATGACGATGCTGTTCTGAAGAGGGCCCTTCCGTTCTCTCTCTGGTGGTGATAGAACCACATTCTAGTGGTCGAATCGGTCGAGAAGGAAGATCAATTGTTTGTTCCACAATCCCACTTCAACGTCAACGAATCAAACATTGATTAGCAGCCCGTTCCAAGTTCCCGGGCCCCGGGCAGTCTTCACGCTTCAAACGCGGATACCAAAGAGCCAAACGTGCAAAGAGTGAACGTTTCAAGAGGAAAACGTTTACAACGCAAAACACATATCCCGGTTACATATCGACGTGCGAGAAACAAAGCTTCCAAATCACTGCTCCGCAAGGGTGGGAAAAACGGTAAGTCCTAAAAGGAGAGCCCTTCTCCGGAGTTGCTCCCGGAAATGGTGCTCCATAATCGTTAATGGAGCAACCGATCGATCATCCATTTATGAACCTAATTCGAACTGATTAATCAAACAATCGATATCGATAGAGACTCACGGGACGGGACTCACTTCATTCACTGCCACAACATCGGTCACGGCGACGACGGTAGACCTAGACCTCTCCTTTGGTGCGTAGACGCCGAAGGACAGACGCATGTTTGGCACAAGCGACGAGCCAAAAACAAAATCTTGTTGCTGCTGTGTCGCTCTCGACGCTCGCTGTCAACGAGCTTCCATCTATCTTTCTGCCACCGCCACTCACCGTCTCCTCGTCACCATGATTTCCACCCTCACCACCACTACCCCCACCCCACCAGAAAGCTGAAGACGCTTCAGAGGATCAAGGCTCGGTTCGGTCGGTTCCGCTACACCGCCCGTGCTCGAGCGTGAAGCGCGCAATAATGCCTAATATTTGGTCATTTGTTTTGATTAATACCTCTCCCTACTGCGCTCTGCGCTCTGCGCCCGTCGATGGCTGTGAAGAGCATGGTCTGGCCATTCCAGGTTTCGTCCTGCGTTTCGTTCGTTGATTAATCAAATTTAAAGAGCCGCTCGCTTCTGCGTTGTCCTTTGGCCCCCGGTAGAAGAAAGCAAAGCAAAGTACGTTCCGGCCCATTCAGAATGGCCCCGTGGATGAAGCTTCAAGGCTTCCAATTACGCGAAAATCAAGAGCGGCCATTTCATGGTTAGCTGCCGTTCGCATCGTACCGCGAAATCTGAGGGTGTGTGTGTGTCGCAATTGCCCGGATGGGACACTGATTATCCGGGGGTGATGATGAGAAAAGGTGGAAAAGAAATGATGAACGAGGCTTCTTCAGCATCAATCCATCGCTCAATAGCGCAATCCATCCCTTACCGCGGCCTCGTTGAGCTAGCACAATGCAGTAGAATGTCAACACTTTGCTCTGCAAGTGTGCTATCTCGCGATGGTACTTTACATGGCGGACGCTAATGGCGGACGATTGGCTGAGGATGAGTCATGCACTGCGGACATCCCAGCAGGGCAGAAGCAGCATGGAACAACCCCGACATGGTGCTGGTCAAAAGGAGCTCCCTTCTAGCACAAAACGGGAGGGAAGATTATTGCAAATAATTGTTGACCTGGCAGCGGCCGGACGATCCGGATCCGGTCTCTCCCTGGACTTTCGGTGCATCGTTGACCCCGCACGCCGGCTGCCCAGGCGACGACCTGTCTACACAGCTCACTGCAGCCAGCTAGCCTTCTAGCGAGCTAGCTGGACGGCCGGCAAGTGGAGTTCATCCTTTTATGAATATTAAATCAAATTTATACAACCTCCTTTTGGACTTGGGGATCCGCTTGGAAATCGGCTTCGAGAATTATGGAAACTCCTCAACCCTGGCCTCGTCTTTTCCTCTCTTCAGGCAAGAATGGCGTAGTAGTAATTACTGTGTACGCGCGCACTTTATATTTGGTCGACCTCTCTCTCTCTTCTATTTACACTCGCCGTCAGCACACACACAGGCCAGCTAACCATCAGGTTTTGGAGTCTCGAGCGGTGCCTTGAGCGATGCCTATCGACCACGTAACTCGGTGGTACTGGTACCTGCTTGAAGAAGGCAATAGCACACACTAGCACACACGATTTCGATTCGCTGAATCCGCCAAATTGCTCCGCATTATAAACCGTCCGTGGCCACTGTTTGCCACCAGCCAGCAGTACTATTAGCATACATTTTTCAAAACATATCGGCACCGATTACATTGCAAAGGGAGGGATGGGGAGAGGGCCTTGCTGGTGTTGGCTTACTGAAAAGGATTATGGATTAGTTAGAGTATAATGCCGGAGCGCAAAGTTGGGGTTGGGGTTCCCGTCTACCGAGCGTTCAATGGTGATTGGACCTGACCTGGCCGGGAACATTACATGGATAACCTAGAATGGTATGGCTAGTGTGCCAGTTCTGTGATGCAAATCGTACCGTTTGTGTTCTTATCACTCGCATTAAGGAGGTTGGCTCGATGGTAGAAGCTATGGTTTATTTGGGGCAATAAAATCCTCAGTTTTGAAGATTTTTTGTAAAACAATCATTAAACATTAATGTTCTACCTAAATTTTATGTTAAAAACTAAAACTTTTCAAATATTTGGTTATATTTTGTGGAAGATTTGTAAAAAATTACTTTTTGGCATCGAATCTTCTAAGGTGAGTTTGCAATTATGTACTTTTCTCGTTGCCCATCCCAGCTTTCTGTTCTGGATCACCGGAAATCTACAAATCTATATTCTTTTGTTCGATTATAAGTTTATCCAGGTAGTGTCGAAGTCGAGTTTTTGGGGTATTTTCGAAAGTTCGATTTTTGATTGTTTTCTGCAGTTGAAGAAGTGATGCATTTTACGATTTTGCCTCAAGAAACCAGTTTTACATCATTCTTAAAAAGAAATTATTTAAATTTGTTTTAAACTCGATTCTGTGCTATGATGGGCATCGATTTTGAAAACGCTGGTTTTGGGAAATCGATTTCAAAGTAACGAAACTTATTGCAGCTTGAATGAAATGCGGTTTTTCAAAAATCAGTATCTTTGTCAGTTTTGCCTCGATTGATTTGGAATTTTCACACAATACTCTTGAAAGGATAAGCATTCATGGAAATATGTAACAAGTAATTGTGAATGAAAAGATTGAAAACTGTTGCCCCCTTAATAGTTTTAAGCATAGGTCAAATTATTCTTTTATGTTGAACTAAATGTACAACGGAGATTTTGGGTAGTTGGACCTGTTCCAGTGACGTTAGCTTGTCTTTTCAGGGATCCAACGTAGGTTACATACCAATAATGTCCACAAAAACGTTCAAAAAGGATAATACACACACACACAGCTCAAAGTTAGTTGATGAACTTTGCCACATTTTTGAGGTACTGCCCGTCCATTTCCAGCTGGCACACTGCCGAAAACCTTCTGCATCTTCAGACACACTCCCGACAAACCGAGGTATGCAAATAACTAACTCCAGCAACTTCCATCGGTGGCAAACAGTGTAGCTTCTAATCAAAGGATCCTTCTAAAAGTATCCGAAACAGACAGGAGTCCTTAGAGCTGTTTATCCACCATTGAGAAGCCTCCAACAGCAGAAGGGAGAGCACCGTTTAGACCTCTACTCCTCGCTCCCGAAACAGACTTCTTGACTTCATTTCAATCAATCTTATCATATGCAAATCGAGCGCTCATTTGGCACCGGTTTGATGGTTGTTGTGCGTTTCCTGCGTGCTACGCAGCAGCTCGAGTTGATCTCAACAAAAAGCTCCTTTTCGGCTTTTGGTGCAATCAGCGAATGAGAAGTCATGGCATTCGGAAGTGCACTCAGAGAAATGTGGGAAAAAGTTTTTCCTCCAACCCTCCATTTCGACTACCGGACCAGAGGACCGCATGTTGGGTTTCATGTCGCCGAAACCGATCTGTTTATAGTTTTTGAGGAGTGTTTAAAATGAGTTTGAGCTCTAGGCGATCTAGTACTAGCCTTACCGGGGCCTTACCATAACACAACTTGTGTCCCAAGAAGCAAACGAAACAGAGAGCGCGGCGCGATTGAAGGGGATGCTGCGAAACTGCGAAACGGTTTCCGGTGGTAAACGGCTGGTGCACACATATGCTGCTGGTCGTATTTGCCTTCGCTTCGAGCGAAGTGGACACACCCGGGACTGGAGAGGGCGAAGAGAACATGAGAGGAATCGAGCTTGAAGCAAGGATGGGGTGTGAAAAGTTCGTTCAAAGTTTTAAGGGCATCATGTTTCTTCCCTTCTCGTCCTCTATCACACACAGACACACACACGCGAGCGGTCCTGCAGCTGACCGATGCGCGCGCGCTGAAGGACACCGAGACACCCGTTTTCTGCGAAACTGGTCCGTACTGGTGGTTGTGGTGGTGATCGTTATCGAAATAAGTAGTTGGCAAAGTTTGTCTTCTTTCACTCGCATCGCGCATCGTTAGAGCGAAACATGGAATTTGAATGGATGCAGGAACGAGGTGGGGTGGGGCGTAAAAACATATTCTCGAATGCATCAAACGGTTGCTCGCGGTGATGGCATCAGAATCACATTCATCCGGCCCCGTATGAAAAGTGGAACAGGAGAGAAAAGGATGTCAGAGGAAAGGCAAGCAACTGTGGCATTCATTAGGAAATCTGGCAGGATGAAAGAAATATCGGGGTCATTCGGCGCTGCGCTATGCTTATCGGCCGTCGTGGCTCTCCCATTTTCCATCTAATCAACCTCACTGTTCGCTCACGCTCGAGTTAAAATGTCATGTGACGGCATGTGCCCTGAACCTTCTCCTCGAAGGTTCGACAGACGAAATTAATTTACTCTTTATCGCCGGTGACGAAAGCTGCAGCGCGCACAATCCTCACGAATGATGGATCACCATCGCACGAAAGAGCAATCGAGCAAATCGCTTTACCGAGTGGAGTTTACGGGTGGATTTTAATGAATTCATCATGCCATCGTCACACTTCAACATCGATCCTTCAGTTTGGGTGGTTGGTGGTGTTAATAGTTGTTAGTGTTGCATGCACGGTTGCAAGCGTGTCAACACTCAGTCGATCATAAAGCGTTGGAAACCGCGTCGTCATCTAGCTTATGCTAGAGCTTTCATTATGTTTGCGCTTGATTAGTGACTGTGCAAACGCAATTGCATTACGCAAATGGTAATAAATCTATTCTATATTGAGCCCAAATGTCTGTCTTGCAATGTGCTGTCTAACCCTCGTACTAATGGATGGGTCTGGCCAGACCCCTATGCATTTATATGTATTTATATGGGCGTTCGAATCACTTTTTCTGTCTGTTCATCAAACTCAGTTAGTTTCTAAATTTAGTTTGCAGCATATAAAGTCGGATTTCAATGGGTTTTATTATGTTCAAAAACCTACAAAAACATTTCAATTGATTTTAAGCTCGAGAAAAACAAGTGTAAGCAACTTTTGAATGTTGGTAACAGACTGGCAGGAAGATTAGAAAAAATAGTTTTAATGTCTAACTTATCAGCTCTGTGTAAAAAAAAAAAAGGGCGGCAGTCTCGTTTGCTAGTAGATGTATAAGAGCCGCTGCTTTGTCCAGCTACAATATTTGTTGGAAGATTGATTTGTTTTCTGAAAAATGTTTTAATCACTGAGCGAGCCTCAAAATGCTTGATACTATGAATATTATTGATGCGTTTTTCAACGATAGGTAAAACGTTAGGTGTTTGAGATAACGTATAAAAAAGCACATTTGGCGTCCCTATTGTTTCTTTTCACTATTTTACAAATACAATAGGTACTGGTACCGTATTGTCAAGAATATTGAAGGAAAGAGCTAAAATCCTGCGTCGTATTGGCAGTTTCTTAGTGTAGCCTTTTTGTGCATGCTAATCCATACTTACATAAATGCTAAGCGCTCTAAAGTGATCATAAAAGCATATATTTTAAGTAAAAAATGAAAAAACACCATATAAATGGTTCAAATTACATGTTCTACCATATAAAATAAATGTGGGTCTGGCCCATCCGTTGGTTTTTAGACATTAGTGTTATCAATTGAAAGCCAACACATTTTTAGGAACCTACCTAAAAGGTCAAACCTCTACAAATAATAGAACTATGTGTAATTAACAAATGAAAATCAAAATGGTCTGGCCAAACCCATCCGTTGGTACGAGTGTTGAAGGTATAAAGATTGCATCAAACTTATGCCATTCGCTTTACGAACGCGTGAACGCAGACGAGGTTCTGCGAGCAAAGGATGCATTATTTACTTCGACTATGGTTTCCACGAAGGATCGCTTCCACGTTATGTTCCGGAGTTGTGTGGTTTTAGCAAGATGTCAACCCCGGAAAGAAGCGAGCGAAACCACCGAGATGCCGGAAGCTAATTTATTACCTTTGCATCGGTCCCAGGTATCACCGATTCCGGGACTGCTGCTGGTGATGCTGCTCCACTCGGAACCGAAACCGTTTTCCACTTCATTAAACCACGCTTCCGCTCCAGCTGATCCCCTCTATATGCCTTCCTCTCTCTCTTTTCCTATTTCTTCCTGTTGTGGTCTCTTGCTCTTGCCAGCGGTGAGCCAGCAAATTGATGAAATATTACATTCCTGCACTTTGCAACATGCTCTCGACATGATGCTGTGGTGTTGTATGCCGGGACAGTTTTTTCCCTGACAAGCATCACACCGTTAGAGAGAGGCCAGAAAGCAAGAGAGAGTGAGAGAGAGTTGCAAAAGTGCCTTATCTAACAGCAAGCAAACGAGCCAAACTGTATCGGTGGTACCGAGTGAAAATCGTAAAAAAAGGAAGGAAAATCACAAGAAACGGAAAATATTTACCTTTCACGCGGGTCGCACACAGCGAAAAAACAGACACTCTCGCACACATCAAAAGTTTGCTCGAGAAAGCTTCGGTCACGTTATGCTCTGTGCCTCCCTTTTCATGATGCTGCGCAGGAAGGTCGCTCCCCATCCCCACTGCCCGTGGGTTTGTCGTGAGTTTCCGAAATTGGTTGTCCCACATTTTCGCCGAGTTTTCCCTTTTTGTTGAGTAGGAAATGGGAGGGGGGGTATGTTGTGGTGAGGTAAAGTTTTGGAATTTCCTGTTTTTTTCTTCGCTGCCTGCTGTTGCTGTTGTTGTGGTGGACGCCTGTAAGCACTTACACACGGATCGCGTTGGGGCGGAAAGGGGCCGCCTGCCAGCGGCCATAGTATGACCCAGAGTGAAGAGGCTGTTAGTAAGGTTTTGGGACCCCCGTTCTTTTGGGAGGACGACGACGACGACGACCAAGAAGGTGAGTTGAGTAGATGGTGCCGGTGTTTCTTCGCTCAAGGTAAGCGACAGGAAGGACGCAAATAAAGGGACGAGCGATGGTGGCATACCAGGCAGGCGAAATCACGTATCAGCAAAGGGGAGGTGGGATCCATTACGGCGACGTTATGACGTCCATCCCATACGAGACTGCCGGAGCCTGGTTGGTTCAGGTCGCTGCATTTCTGATATTTCATCAAAGCAACCCCGGACCGAGCGATACACCGAGCGGTACGACGGTTGCTTGGACTGCTCGTGGAGCCTGCGCCTAGCAACGGAAGTCATCAGAGCAAACCTCAAGTCAGCAGCAGAATCGTCTGCAAGGTTTACCGGAGGTCGGAAAAGCAGCAATATTACGGGTGGATCAAATAAAAAATCGATTAATCTCGACTCGACTCGACGTGACTCCTGCCGGTGACGTGCGTACGCGGAAAGGGAGCGGAAGGGAAGAGGTGCGCGGTGCGCACCAGCACCATCCACACTATGCATTACGTATGCTGTGCGGCTGTTTGATGGAGCGAAGGCTCACGGCAGGAAAACGTGCAAGGATTTCTGAATTTTCCCTCCCCGTAATACACACATACAGGCGTTCGTGGTGTGGCTACGTACGTAAAGGTTGACGCATCAAAGAGCAACCTCTTCTCTTACGTCGTGGTGCGTGTCAAGGCTCAGACTGCTGGAACAAGATGCGCTGATTCAACAGCAGGGCGGCAGGAGTTAGCGGAAGGGCCCCGCGTCACACGTCACACACTGACACACACACACCATCGTTGTTGGGCTGGAATTTGGGTGAAACTGACAGAAAGGAAGGGGGGGGGAGCACCATTCCCGTACCTCGCCTTCGAAACGTCAATCCCTTCCGCAACTCGCAAGTTCTGTGGAGTTACTGGTGACGCACCGCATGCCTGGTGTCACCAGCAGGAAGAGTAGAGAGAGCGAGCGAGAAAGAGAGAGAAAGAGAGAAGTGGGTTGCGGGGCTTCAAATTCGAAAGTAATCGAAACGAATCAATCAAACTGCCAGCCAGGGAGCGCAAGTACCAGCCCTCCCGTAGCCTACTACTGGTTCTTGATAAAATGTACGCCCTACTTTGATTCTGAAGTCTCTGACGCGACCTGTCACTGGCATGTGTTCGTGCGTGTATACGCGTATGCGTGCGTGTGGCTGTGTGTGAGGGCATATTAAACGTTTTCGCAGCAGGCCTGAAGGCTGTCGGAGCCTCAGAGCTTTAGATGAAGTATCCAAATCCAATATGGAGGCCTTGAGTGTCCTTGAAGTAGTACAATTCTTCTAACAGCAGTTTGTTTTAAGATTATGGAGCTCACTGTACACCACGGGGGCATTAGACCAGACCCAGATTGCGGTAGTCCATTCTGGCCAAGGGAAGCGGGGCATCGGTCAACAGATGATGAAGGATACTTAAAACCCTCCCATGGGGGGGATGTGTAACGGAGGAAAGCAAAAAATGGCCAACTGACAGGACCCACATCACACCCAAAGGCGGATAGAGGAAAAGGATTTAGGGGAGGGGGAAGGCCTGAAGCAATCAATCATGTTTCACCCACTTTTCGGACTTAATTCTAATCACCCACTTCCCGTCCCAGCGGCTGATTTGCACCACAGTTCTCTCCCTTTAAACAGTTCCCGGTCTCTTCTCTCTCTCTCTCTCTCTCTCTCTCTCTCTCTCTCTCTCTCTCTTTGTTATTGTTTTATTAATCTTAATTCGTATGCTCCTCTGTTTTTACAGATAAACGGTTGCTGGACTGGACTGCGGATCCGTCAAGGGACATCCAACGCAATCGCGCTGTGTGTGTGCGTGTACGTGTGCGTGTGTGTGCAGGTGTAAGCTGTGACGCCGAAAGGCTTGACCGCCGGTTCCGTGAATCCGTGGCCAAAAGTGTTAGCGTGAGTGTGCTCTCCGGCTGTGTAACGGCCTCCGGGCAAATCGTGGCCTCGTTTTAAGGAGCAAAAGCGTTGGAAAAAAAGAGGAAAAAGAGTGACGTAGACCGTTGCTCGACGACCGTTGTGCTAGTGTGTATGTTCAGAATCGTGAAAAACATGGTACAACCGGTGGCATTAGGTGGCAGGAGGCCGCCCGGAGTTTGGTGGCTCCTCATCATCATCGCTGCTGCGGTCCAGGTCAATGCAGTTACCGAGGAACTTTCCCCAGGTGAGTGAACCATCCCCTTTTGCTCTCTCTCTCCCTCTCTTCTCTCTCTCTCTCTCTCTCTGTTCCTTTGGTGCGGTAGCGGGAAAATTGCACCGAAAATCGATCGCGTTCCGTTGGCGCGTTAATGTTCCCCTGAATGTGTGCCGTTTTGGGGCCAGAAAGCGGTTGGCGCGCCATTTTGTCTGGAGTGAAGGCACTGCGGGCTACAAAAAAAAAAACAAGAAAAGAAAAGCACGCCATCACGCAATGGCGCAATGGCTGGCCGGTCCCACCTCTCCCAATACGCCGATCGGTTGATTGATGGTGCTGCTGGCCGCAAACTTTGCACCTCCTTTGCTGTGCCCCACCATCGGCCGGTAATTGACAGTCTGGCCTCGTACCGTACCGTCGCGAGGAGTGGCGTGGACCTCCCAGACACGCAGGCACGCACGAACGGGAATGCCCTTCCGGCACTTCATTGAATATCGAAATCCTTCCAGCGTCCATCCAGATACGAGCGTCGATCATTCGACCATCCAGGGAAGTGCTTGAGAGAAGGTCCCCCTGCCCCGTGTCTTGTCCATCCAGTCTCTATAGGTCGTGGATTGATTTATCGACTTCCGGACCAGAGGTTGACCGGATTGTAGAGGCACCGGGACCATCGGGAATAAATAATTCATCCAGCACAGGATGATGACGATGATGACGACTACTTGGGCCGTGGGCCAATACCCCGTCACGTCATCATCACCACCATCATCATCCTCGTTCGGATTCCTGGGGACGTCCCGCCACGCCAGACGATCGATTGATGTATCGACAAGGTTACTGGAGCCGGCGCTGATTGGGATCAATTGCGGTGGTAAAGTGATTCCCCGGGAGGAACCCGGTCGAGCATGTTTCCCCGACGATTATTACCGTGAGTTGGGATGGGACATGGACGCTACAGTGGCCCTGCTTGGTGGTGGTCGGCCGCCACTTCAATATGCATATTGCATCATCGATTGACACCCAGCCTCCTTTGCTAGAGAGATATTTATGATCCGATGGTTGCCACATCACCCTAGAGGGTCGTAACCTTGGAGCTTCTGACCAGTAGGCCAGTAGGGCCGAGGATTTATGGTTCTGGCCTGGATCTGCTGGGGTTTGTCCGGTTGGTTGGAGGTTTTTTCTCCTGGTTTTACTGATGGTTTTGTTTGTTTGTTTTTCTGTTACGGCATGCCGCTTGGTAGAGGCGATGGTGATCGAGTTAATTGAGCATCGCTAATGCTTAATGCTTCTCATCACACTCCGTGACACTGATTTATGCAAAACGATGTTTGTTTGGACTTCTGCACTTTAGGTCAACACAACATCCTGTCATGCAGGTTTTCAGTAGCCGGTTTGGTGACTGCAAGTTCCGCATTGGTGTGTATTAACCTGATATGCAGCCAGGGGCTGCCTGTTTGGTCCAGCAACGTCCCACGAAGTGTCACAGTATTCGCAGGGAGTGTTAATGTCAAAAACCTGTCTAAGACCCGATTTTAGACAAGCCGAAAGCATCTCGAGGTCATCAGATCCGCCTTGCACTAACAATGTTGTGACCAGGAGTCGTGCTCAGGTATACGAATGCGAATTAGGTTTTGGTGACGGTCACTCTCCAAATGAAAAGTATCAAATTACTTTTACTTTTTAGTTGTGATATTCAAATTGTCGCAACGAAACGTCAATATAAATGAATGTTGGTTTTTGGTGTGAAAAGTGTTGTTGCGTTTAGAAACAATATTCACATCGCAAGGAAAGTAGCTCAGTTTTGCTGAATATCCTGCTGAACTTCCTGAAACGCACAAATGATTAGCGTAAAGTAAAACAAAAACCATACATTTTATACTAAACATACAGATTCCAAAAACATACTTTAAAAAAATGTACATACTATTCCACTAATATGCATTTCTGCTCTGAAATGTAACCCGCATCGTGCGTAGAAGTAAACAAATCCTTCCCGGATTTATCCTGTCAAAACCAGTTGCTGTCGTGGCACAAAAACAGCAGCTCTGATTTTTGGATGCGATAACCAACATTTTCTACATGTAAATAATGTAACACCTTGTCCAGATTACAAGAATCTTTATGGTAGTAATTTCTATTTATCTAGCGTCCTCATTTTTGTGACTTTAGGCTTCAGAAATAGGCGAAGCTAAAGGGAATTGATGGTTTGTCAGTTTTAAAAATTGAATGTTTGGTCGCTTAGAAAAGAAGGAAAATGGAAAAGGGATGATTTTTTTTTTAAATGAACAATTAATGAAGATAGTATTGAATTGAGCCAGCTATTGTATCAAAAGTACTAATGGAAGTAGCCAATATGTATATGATTAGGTATCAATAGATTAGTTTTTTTTTGTTATCTATTTTACTTTTTTCAAAAAGACCCATTTGAAAAAAATATTTTAATCTCAAGCGCATCTTTTGAGACCCGCATCCATTTGGATGCGATGGCTTTATTCCTAAAACTATTGGAGCTATCCACCTAAGAAATTCCTAACAAGCTAATAGTTGTTCATCTGCGAGAGATGTTGATAGAGTCTTTTTAAATGAATCAGTTGTCTACTAACTTGGTGTTTAACTCCATTATTTTTGGTGATAAAACTTTGACTCAGATGACAACAGCCAAAACGTAAATTGTTACACTTTTTTTCACGGGATCTGGTTCAAAACCGACTTAAAACCCATAGGAAAAAAGTAACAGTCTATATCTAGAAATTTTTTACATTTTTACGCCAATATATTGCAGTGTGAACAAAGCATAAGACATTCTTAGACTGTGCAGAAAAGCGGTTTAGAAAGACAGCATATGATTTGATTACGCTTGAACCGAACCGCGCACGGC
>NC_064875.1:41920938-41933438 GCF_943734745.1 Anopheles darlingi | reverse complement strand
CTGAGAGATCCCAGGATTGTTGATTCACTTTTGTTTGCAGAATCCTGGCATTTGTTACACTTTTTCGGTTGTTTTTTTTTTGCTAGATTCAATATTAAAGTCCCCCAGTATCGTTTACCAGTGGTCTTTTGAGTTGAGTTTGAAATTTTCAAGACTTTCACGGCTTTTTCCTCCAGCCAAATCGAGTTTTTCCGCCCTTCGCGTTAGCACTAAATTAACAGATTAGTATGATTAAAACGCTGTGGAATGTATATTGCAAAGTGACCACTAGAGGTGCTGCAGTGATTTAAAACATGTGTCTCGATTCAAAATGGATGGGGCATTGATATCTTCTTTGTGTGAACATACGCATTTAATATGTTTTGACTCAATAACACATGCTTAAGCAAAGCTAAACATCATTAACTAACATCCAGCAACCCTAGTGTAGATTTCAAAAGCCTTAAAACTGTCCAACAATTCCCTTGAATGTGTTTCTTGCCAACAGCAGGATTATCGCGTTTCTTATGCGAATTGTCCTCCAAACTAAAAACGACTGATCCACTGATGCCCTTTAATGCAACAAAACCGTATCCCGAGGTACGCTGCGTTGTGGTTTCAACCGCATTCGAAACGCAATCAATTCTAGCTAGCTAGCTCAATCCACCAACCATTTGTCCAACTGCTTATCAAAACATGCATTTCAATTAGGCAACACTCCCTTGGCCACGGCATACGGATGAGTGGTCCGTTAACCCAGCAAGCCGAGCCCAGCGAGCATTAATCATCCAATCGGAACCAAATCCGCGGCTGTTCGATCTAATTGTGACGCTCGCTACAATCTGTGGATGGTAGCAAAAGTGGGAAGGGGGCCAGTGGACGCTTCATTAAAATGCTCATTTCGCGATGAACTTACAACACCCACCAACCAATCGGCGGAGGAAATCGGGACTTTGATGTCGACGCTCGCTGACCAGCGTTCAAATAATGCTCCGGACATGAGTACTCGACTCCACAGCCCACTTGATCGACAGAACGGCGACCAAAGCGTCAGTTAACAAGCCAAATCGAGTCACACAAACAAACGCGCAACACGCGAACCCCAATCGGTCAATCTGCGGCGGTGGAAAAGCCAAATTTGTCCACCCCGTCCGCCCACCCGCCCAACCACCCTGCAAAACCTGATTATCCTTGTGCTGCACCAGGCCAACAGACCCGGCTTTTCGAGGTGGATCCAGAATGCTTCCGGTGTGCGATTACGTTAATTTGCGTTTCGCTCGGGGTTTGAGTTTTTATTGCTACTCGCCATTGCGTGTGAGTCGCGGCCTCGGCCTTCGCCCCTCCAGTCGATAGCTGGTGGTCGCGCCAATTAGGGACACTCCGGGGACCAGCGAAACCACCGGACCGGATAGCACCGATCGGTGACACAAATGATGTCGGCTGACAATAGAGACCACCATGGTGTGTGTCCGCGCGCGCGTGTGTGTGTGTGTAAAAGCATATTTGAAGGGCCGGTGACGTAACATGACTAATCCCCTTCCCCCACCCCCAAAAAAGTAATCATCCCTCCAGTTCCGCTCTGGCGACCGTGGCCCATAGTTTGCCGATAATTTGGGTATCGAATCCGGACTCCGGCGAACCAAACGAGTCAACCAGCCAGCCAGCCATCCAGCCAGCAAATCAAATCAACGTGTGCAAGCAATTAGCTTACCCAAACGGAATGTCCGCTCTGTGTGCGCGTGTGTGTGTGCGTGGTCAGAAATATGCTAATGAAACAAATAAAACCCAGACACGGTGCCTCAATGCAACGCCGAACGGTCAACGATGGATCGAACGACCGGTTCTTTGGCTATCCAGGAGTCAGTCCATCCAGGGGTTCTGCGTATCAATGGCAGCCTCGGCCTCAGCCTCAACCTCCACACAACACGCGCAGCGCTGCATCATCATAATCATTTGGTCTCCATTTACACACCGGGAGCGATGCCTTACGGTACGGACTTTCATTCATTCTTCTTTCTGCTTCCCCCAATCCAAAAAATCCTCATTACTTTCGCTTTCCGGGATGCTCGCTCTGCACACACACACACAGACTCTTGTTCTCTTCCTTTTGCACATCACGCGAGGATGCATTTAACCTCCCCGGGGTGGACAACCGTGTGGCTAGAACCGTTGATGCTGCTGTTGGTACGGTTTTTAGCAAACATTGCGTCCCGATCCTCGGTCTATGCACCACTCCCAGATGAAAACCGGAGCTGGACAATGGCCGAAAGAGAGCAAGAGAGAGAGGGCAAGAGAGAGACGTCCCGTCACGGTCGTTGCAGCACCGGCAACATGGCAGCAAACACGGTTAACTCGTGTTGTTGGTCTGTCCATGGTGCAACCCCTAAAATGTCATCCCGATGGTCGACAGGCGCGCGCGCGTCTCCCGGTGTGTGTGTGCACTTGGCCACGGGATAGGACGATACATCCACATGATGTCGACCCTGAAACGCGAAACGCGACGGAGCGACGTCGCCAACGACTCCCTTTGCTACCAACCAAAGGCTGGAATGCTTCCTTCCTCCAGTTCAGGACTTCTGGCGGTAGTCGTGGCCGGTACCGTACATAGGCGCGCTCTCGCGTCAGGTATTTTGTAATAGAAATTCCAGGAAGGGTGGTGCGTGTCTGAACGCGCCCGTCTGTTTACCTAGTGAGAACGTCCGGTGAAGTGGAGTGAGCAGCGCACTGGCTTCGAGGCAGATAGACGGAGGATAGCATTGAATGTCCTATACCGGTGCCGCATGCGTGTGTGTGTGTGTGTGAGTACCGAGGCTCAGCGAGCGTTCGGAAGAACGTTAACATTGTGGGTAAACTAGAGGCTGACTGTTGGCGAAAGGATATGGCTGCAAATTGATTTCAAATCTTGCGAATCATCTACGCTTCACCCCGAGGTCTGTGAGGTCCTGTCGACGGTGATGCTGCTGCTGCTGCTGCTGGCACTGGAACCTCGTGTTCTGACATCCATCGGGATTTTTCCTATTGTCACCTATTCGACGACGTGGATTGTTATGGTACAGTGTGTCTCATCGCTTTGGAACGCTCGAGATGGTTGTTATGGTTTTAGCTTGGCACTGCCTGGGGTCCAGTGAAGGTAAAAATGTAATGTGTTTGCAAAAGATACAGAAATATGTTATCCTTATCTCCAGGAACTCCGGCTTCTGAAACTGAAGAGGAAGAGAAACATTTCCTCATCCAAAGCTCCAAACTTTCGTGACTTCGTTGCTTCTGTCCAAATGATCTCAGCTCCGAGCGGGCATACCGGAAGACGGGGCCCAGGGGGAAGGGGGAATAAAACAATCTTTGGGCCATGGCCACCGTGGTAGGGCTACGAGAAGACAGCCGTAGAGGGCAAGGGCGAGAAGGTGGATGAGAATTATTATTAAATTCCTGCTGCTGCTGCTGCTGCTACTACTGTCCAAACGTTGCGGCCTGATTCGGACACTTCTTGCGGCAGATGCGATGAAATGAATTTGTAAATTTACTTCAACCGTCCGGTCACACATACACAGAGACACATACAAGCGCATACACATATGAGGTTGTTGACATCCACAAACCTTCCACCAGGAGAACGCTTAGCCCTTAGCTACTGGTTCGATGTCTCTGACAAATGCAGGAACGTCGGGAATGGTCTAGAATCGATTACATTTCATTTGCGGTTCCCCCCCAGCCGGAAGTGAGCTGTATGGAGAGGGGGCGAGTGAGTGGCCTTCATTGCATCGCGTCGCATCCGGAATGCTGACTTTGGAGATGCCTCCAAACCGTTACTGCTGCTGACACACCGCATTCGAAATGGTCAGTGAAAGATGAAAGAATTCCAACAATCTCTTCAAAACCGGGCGGACCAACCAAGATATGGCTCTCCGCTCTGTAATAGTGGTTGGCAAATTGAGCAAATTTTGTTCTTCTTCCACCGAAGAAAAAAAAAGGACCAAAAAGTTGCTTCACATTCCAACTCTTAGCAGCAAACAAAAGGGGCAGCAAAGACCTTTTTTCCTTTTTCACGTCGGATCAAAAGTCGATTCCGGTCGGTGTGGTGTGGTCGATGTGGAATTCGCTGGCAAAATCAAAATCATCAGCCTACAATGGGCCACCCGTGGTCATCGGCACCGTCGTCCGGTTACATGTATGTTTCCCGGGATGTGCCGGGATTCGGGGTTTTTTTTGGCGTAATCTCTGTCCGAGACATGTTTCTCCATGCACCGACCATGGCGGGTGTGGTCGAGCGCTTTTCGATAACCTCAAAATTGGTCCTTTTTAGGTGCGGTTTTGTGGGTGGGTTCTGGGTCCTGTGGTCCCTTTTGTTGCGAAATTAGTTATGCCTTTTGATTGGAACAGCAGGGGGGTCCATACACCCTCTTGGACCATAGTGCAAACCACAGCAAAGGGACCATAGAAGGGCCTACTTCGCGGTGCTTTCTAGTTGTGGTGAGGATCGGTTGCCTTCAGTTTCGTAGCGGAATATTTTTGAAAGGGGCTAAATAGAAATCTTGTTCTAGCATTGGAAGTAAAGTTTGCATCTGTCAGATTCGTGATATGGAGACGGCATTCTTCTAAATGGAATCATAGGGCATCATCATGGAAGCATGTTGGTTACTTATTTGTCAGGAATTACGACAGAGGAGCAATGTTAATTTGGCATAAAAGTTCATTATTCAAATTCAGTTTCAATATCGATACCGTTGTGCCATTTCAATTCTGGGCCTAACTGTGCCTTCTCTGTCCTTCCGGAAGGCCTAACATGATTGTACGGCGTTACGGGTTATCGTTTGCTATTCTAATGGCATGTGCAGCTGTGGGTTGTACGAGGTACGAGGTACATTTTCAAAGTTAACGGTTAATTCAGGCCAAAAATTGGCTCATTTTTTAATTTTTTTTAGAAAACTATCCACTTTATTTTTAAATACCAATGAAAATTACAATTTTTGTTGAGGATTTGGTCGTAATATGAGAAAGATTAGTCAAAAACTACATTACATCAAATTTAAAAAGGCGTATGCACAAACTTTAACACCTTTTGCATGCACTTTTTGTATGCACTTTTTTAAGCAGTTTTGGAGGTGACTTCGTCCTGCATCATGTGAAACATACAAATAAATATTGTTTCCCAGGTGTTGCAGTTGAAGTTTTTCCAGTTGTTCCGTCCGCTTTTGCTTAATTTACAAGTTTTTGATGTTTGATAGCTTTTTGAAGTTTAAAAGTGTTGATTTTTACGAATTACTTAGCAAATAGTGTACAGATTAAGTGTTGAAAATGTCAAATCCATCGATCCGGTAGTGTTTATGCTACGATGGGCACCGACTTTGAAAACTTTGGTTTTTGTGAAAACTGCTCCAAGGTAGCGAAAATTACTGAATCATGTATGGAATGCGATTATTCAAAAATAATTATCTTCACTAGTTTTGCATCGGTTGATCCAAAATATTCATACAATACTCTTGAATGAGTAAGCATTCATAAAAAATGTAAAAGGCTGGAATGTGAAATGTGGACAGTAAAAATTGAATTCCTTTGTGCTCCTTCGCTTTACCAAGCTTATAAAGACCAAATATGGTAAGTCTTTGAAATCGAAGACAAATAATCAGTACTCACTGGTGATAGACTTGTAGCAACATGGTAATTTAAGAAGAACATCCCAAATAAACCCAATTACAATGGTGTAGTTCGAACTGTGATGGAACCAGATTGCAGTAGGTCTATTGTTACGCGATCCGGTTGTCCAAAAGATGATATTCCTTGACAGGAAAAATCTCGAATACGTAAGGCAGAGTGTACGAATCTTAGTCTCAATGTTCCTCATCCTGTAATCCACCTTGATTAGATCAAGCAAAGACAACCGCCCAAAGGACAACCTGTAACACCAGTGTACCGCAGCGCCCGGTCAATGTCATGCCGGCACCTGCGCCGCCCGATTTGCTTCCTAATTTGGTTCCTTTTCGGTAATCCACCACGGGTGGCCAAGGCAGTTCATCAACCATCACTGCGCGCCCACGAAGCGAAGTAACCTAATCCCTGAATGACGACGCCAGCTGGCGCTCAATATCCAACCAAACCCCGGCCCAGAAGGGGCCGCCGCGGCGGCGGCAGTGGCAGTTGTCAACTTTCATAATGCAAATCAGACGGCATAAAATTTGAATTTTTATGCTGCTCCTACTACTGCTGCTGCAACCGTTGCGGTAAGGTTGGTTGCAGTGTTCAGAGGACTCCTGGCCCGGAAAGTTGTAAAAATGGTACTTAGCCACCGATGTTGGGTTCATCGCCGGCCACCAAGAGACGCCAAGAATAGCGGCCCGAATGGATCGGGAAGCGCAGGAAGCGCGGCCTTTGAAGACTGAAAGAACCCGATGGCAATTAGAGGCACCTGTTACTGTCCGCGGTCCGCGTTGCCTTGTAATGGTGCGCCGCCACCCCCCCAGGGGTTGCTACTTGCTCGTCACAGGTTGACACAATGGTGAACCTGTCCGCTAGAGGGCTACTCCAGTGCTTGCGGTTGGCATTATTGAAATCTGTTGCCTTGTTCGGTGGCGGTTGATGTTTACCTATCCGTTCGAACTGCTTTCCTGGCGTGTTAGTATCAGTGGATACACCTTCTTCAGGGCGCTCTTCCGAGCGATCACATTCCTAGCGAGCGCAAACATCTTCGGCGCCTAAATAATGACCGTAGGCGTAAGGAGCAGGCCATGATTTGCATCCTTCGTTAATAAAATAAAATATTAACCAACTTAAGGACCCGCGTGGCCGTCGCCGTTTTTCGTTCATCACGTGCGCTTTACGATGCGTCCTTCCCCGCCTTTGTAATCGATCCCCCACACCAGCAATCCAACCCCACCGACAACCCGGGTGCCGCTTTGCGACGGACACACTTCACATCCGGAACCATAAATAACTGTCCACCGTCCACGCCAAACAGGATGTCGTTTCTCTTCGTCGTGGCGCGAGTTTGTCGGGCAAGCAACAAGACGTTGTGTATGCCGGTGGCTGGCAGGAGCATATTTGCATAATTTTGGCCGACCTGGGATCATGACGACGACCATGATGATGATGATGATGATGATGGTTACGTGTGATATGAGGGCTCTATGGTTCTGGATGGCGCCACATAGGCACCGAGATTGCAGCAGCTTTCAAAAAGGAAAACTTTTACCAGGCCCCTCTCTGGCCAGCAGATTGAGCTACAGAGTGAGGAGGAATGGGGGTTAGTGGCTCCTGCGGCACCCTTTGGGAACCTTCGCTGAAAGTGTCGGTTACCTTACGATTTGCCTCCGCAGTAACGGTGAAGGAACTCCATTTTAAAACTCCTCCAGGGTGCTGGCCCTGCATAATGAGACAGGCCAAACCAGCTGTGTGTGTGTGTGTGTGTCCGGTGATGGAATGGCAATGCCGTGTTGCTGCAGGATTTGTGGGGTTGCGATGTTGCGAACAACGTTTTACCATTTGCTGCGGCTGTCGAGGTAATGCCGAGGTAACTGGCGGGCAGGAGGACACGTGGAGGACACCAAAGGCATTGCCGCAGTAAAGTGTTGCATCGAATCCGGCGATTGAGGCGAAAGTGCTTCTGGACGGACCAAGCGGCGGGTTCTGGAAGATCAAACCACTGACACGGAACGGTCCACGAAGTACGGTAGGTCTCCTTGGAGGTTTTCGATGCCCCGAGGGACCGAGTACCGCAAGCCGTCTGCCACTTTGTGAGGTGCGGTTAGGACTAGGAGCTGTGCCTTTGAAATTTGTATTGAACTCTCATCGGTTACTCATGGATTTTTAAGTAGTGGAACTCAATGTCTGTTCCGGTTGTTCGGTCCAATCGCATCACTATTCTGGGGTTTTGGTAGTTCAAGAACTTTTCGGACCGGTCTTGGGACCTGGGACCTGTGGTGGACCGAGTATCGACTCGCTGGAACTATTAGTATTCTGCGGATTTTGGTACGGAGTTCTTACGGTATATCCTTTTTCACCGTGCGAAAAGGCAGAAGGTCGTTAAATTCACTCATGATACAGTCCGTTCCAATTAAGGACATCACACGCAATCGTCGAACCGCGCTGCTAAAGCCTGTTTCATTTCTCGCCTCAGAAAGTTGGTCATTCGTTAAGAAAAGGCGTAAAAAGAAGCAAAAGATGTCATTGTGAAGGTTCCTCTATTGTCTTTAATGAAGAATATAAAAAAGGTTCAAAGTTTTCGTCATGTCTAAAAGCTGACCAATGAAGTTGTGTGCTTTTCCATTGACATTACTCATAATTTTCTGCCCAACACAGGACGCGCTCAAGAGACCAATTTTCATTTGAGCGTGGTTTTGACGCAGTATTGACACAAAGCTTCAGTGTTTTGCTTGATAAATCACTAATAGATCGTCCAGTCGTTAATACACCATTACATTACGGCGATTTGATAATTTTTCTTATCAAATCGATACTTAATAAATTGAAACATTGACGCTACTCCTGCTGCACAGCCAGCTGCCCAAGTCAAGCTAAATCACCACCGGATCTTTGCCGAACCGAATAAACACTACAATCATTTTCTTTAGACACGCATTTTTGCACAAATTACGATTGAATGTTGCCTTAACGAGGTCTACATTTGATATTACTCCACAGTTTTAGACCTTAGCTAAGTCATCATCTTATAGGAAAAGATAATTGAGTGTATAATATTGAACCATCCCTATACGGTTGGCAAAGGCGAATTAGTTAGCGGTCATTCGTTAAAAACTCATGTCATCAAAATGCGTCCTTTACAATTCGGTTAAGAATTGTTTATGCAGCTTTTAAACATACGGCTCGCCCGTCATTATATATGTTTAAAAAAAATGCGTCCTTTGAATTCGGTTAAGAATTGTTTATGCAGCTTTCTTGCTAGGGTTTTGACTACCAAGCTTTGTTTGAGAGTCATTCTCAGGGGAACTCTCGTATAAAAAAAAAACGGGTTGGACAAATCGCTCTAAGAGATCCAACAGATTGTTACGTTTGAATATAACAGTTGGAGTTGAATTTGAAAATTTCAGGAATCCTGCGATTTTTCCTCCAGTCAAATGCGGGTTTTGATAGCCAAGGGCCGGATTTTTTTCGCCTTTCGCGTCCCATTATCAACAACAACTTTTGAAGGTGCGCTTCGATTATGTCAAAAAATATCAAAAATATCAAAATCACAAACCAGCAGACATAAAACCCTTCCAAAGCGCTGACTGGAAAACTAGTACAATTCGAAAAGGCGCGAAAGCAACGCCTCCTTGTACGGAGCAGCAAAGGTCGGAATGCGAGCGCACTCTTCGTCTCGCCGCATCGAGCTAATGGGCTTCTAATTAAAGCCACTGCGTTGACGACACCGCGTTATCATAAAAGAAAGGGCTGAATGAGAGTGAAGGCTTCGCTGTAAAATTAAGAATAATTATTCTCATTAAAATGAGTTCCAGCTCGGGCATCTCCTCGAGCCTCGACTCCTTGTCAGGCCAAAGATGACTACACTAGGCCTAGGACCGCCTAGACCAGGGCCATCGCTATGCACTCGCACGTTGCACTTATGGGCGAGAAGATAATTAATTTCATAATGCTCACCTTGGTTCTCCGTTACATGGAGATGCTACAATCACCCCCGTTATTGCCTCCCTTTCCCTTCTTTGGTCACCTCCTTACCAGTCACATGGCACGCAATTAAGCCTCGTAAGAGAACGAGCTCTTCTGCCATTAGTGACACCTTGGTACGGCTTATTTCGGAGCGCATCGTATAATGATGCAATCTGCCCTTGCTGTTTGTTTGCTGAGGCTTTGTTTCGACTCCAGCCCCGTTTGTAAAACTTTCCAAATTGATCATTATGCCAGCCTTCGCCCGTATGCGAACTGTGTTCATTTTCAGTGTATAATGAAATGCTGCAATGATAACGCTTGATGATTATGAATGCCTGAACCAACCAAGGCCAGAAGCCAACAAAATGATGTCGTTGGACTTTGCAGGCCTACATCTTTCAAGGTTTGACGTGCATTTGATGCATCCCTTTAGCTTCGTAAAATTTCGTCCTTCATTATAAATTTATTTCCATGTGGCAATTTGTGGCAGACCTTCTAGACTATTAACGATGGGGGGCTTTAGTTAATTCGGGTTAAAAAATATGATTTTTGACGATTTTTGGTCAAGAAACCATTCAAATTTATTTTTTCAAAACAATTTCATAATAAACTACGACTTTTCAAGAGTATTCGGTTCTCTTTTGGGGTGGATTGATTATAAACTTCGTTTATGGCATATCATTTTGAAAGGCGAATTTGCAAAAATGTACTTCTTGCGGTGCCCATCGTAGCCACGTGCTGAGTTATCAGCAAGATTCAAATGAATATTCTTTTGGTAGATTATGAGTTCATCCAGGTAGCCCCGTCATGTTTTTGTTGAATTTTCCATTTTTCGAGTTTTGGCAGATTTCCGAAGTTGAAAAAGTGATGCTTTTTTCGATGTTGCCACGAAGAACGAGTTTTAGTTATTATTTTTTTAATTATTCAAAAAAAAGTATCAGCAGTTTTCAAAAAACTCGTCGGGGCTACCTAACAAATGATGAATGAAATAGTGTACAGATTATGTGTTCAAAATCGTAGTTTTTATGTTACGATGGGCACCGACTTTGAAAACGTTGGTATTTGGGAAATGCGCTTCAAAGTTGCGAGATGCATTGAGCCTTGTATGGAAGGCGGATTTTCGAAAATCCATATTTTTGTCAGGTTTGCTTCGATTGATCCCAAAATTTCACATAATACTCCTTTTTTTTTTTTTTTTTTTCCGAAAATTACGTTTATTCTGATAATAATTGATAGTAATCGAGGTTGATTTACAATGGGTTCAGCTTTTGCTTCTCCTCATTAGTTGTGTTATAAATGGGTAACCCGAGTGAATTGTTGATTGTACTATAACTTGAGTGGTGTTGGATTTTTGACTGGAATTGTTATCCTGTCTTATTGTTTCCGTCCTATTTTTCCTGTATAATCTTATTTCCTACCCTTCCCCCATTATGTACATGGAATAAAAGCTGATTTACCTAAACCTATCTCACCTAAGCCTACTCTACTAATTAAGCTTATGTACATGTGTCATAGGAGACGTTTTTTCAATTCGGTGTTTCTTACGCAATCAGACCAGTACTTCTTGTTTATTTTTAAAATGTGTTTTGGAATTTTTTCTACTTCGGCTAGATTATGTACTTTATCTGTGCTATGCCAGGGGGGCAGGTTGAGTATTATTTTCAGAAATTTGTTTTGAATTCTTTGCAATTTAAGTTTGTGGGATTTTGCACTGCTAGTCCAGATGGCGGAGGCATACGTAATGGTGGGTCGGATAATCGACGTGTAAAGTAGTAACTTGTTTTTCCTATTAAGCTTAGATCTCCTATTAATTAGGCTATAGAGTATTTTTAGATGTGTTTCGCATTTTTGTATTGTTTTGTATATATGTGTTTTATAGGATAATTTCTTATCTAAATGGAGTCCTAGGTATTTAACTGATTCCTTCCATGGAATGTCTGTGTTATTAATTTTTGTGCATCTGTTTGGTTGGCGACTTTGGCTGGTTCTACGAGTGAAGAAAATTGCTTCGGATTTCTCTGCATTTATTTGCATCTTCCATTTTTTGCAGTATTTTTCGTATTTTTTGAGGCTATTGTTTAGGTTTTTTGTTATAGCATTGGAAATAGTGCTGGAGGAGCTTATTGCTATGTCGTCTGCATAGAGATATTGTTTACATTTCTTTTGAGTAGGAATGTCGGAGATGTAGATGTTGAACAGTAATGGAGAGAGAACACTACCCTGTGGTACTCCTGCTTCTGGTGTGTAGATGTTAGAGCTTGAGTTTCCTATGAATACCTGATTTTGTCTGTTTTTAAGGAATGAATCTATTAATTTAACGATGTTCTGTGGGAATTTTAGTTTGGACAATTTATATATTAAACCGTTATGCCAGATTGTATCGAAAGCTTTCTCGCTATCTAGTAGGACGAGTCCTGTGGATTTTTTATTTTTTAAGTTTGATCGTATATTACTGGTTAGCCTGTGTAGTTGATGGGTGGTTGACAGTGATTTTTGGAAGCCGAATTGGGTAGGTTGGATTATGCAGTTATTGCTAGTATGTTCGTTTATCCTATTGGCTATTGTTTTTTCGAAAATTTTTCCCAGGCAGCTGAGCAAGCTGATGGGTCGGTAGTTTTGGGGGAGGCTATGGTCTTTACCCGGTTTGGGGATTGGGATGATTTTTGCGTGTTTCCAAGCATTGGGGAAGTAGCCTAAGTTTAGACAAGCATTGAAAATGTGTGTAATTTGGATTATAGCTTTGTTGGGTAGATTTTTGATACTTTTGTTGTTGATATTGTCTAAACCGGTGGATTTTTTAGTTTTCAGTTTTTTGATAATGTTTGTGATTTCTATTGGTTTGATCAGAAGGGTTGGGGGGAGTGATTCTTGGCTTGAATTTTTTAAACTTTGGGCCGATTCTTTCACTGTTTTTTCCATGGCGC
>NC_064875.1:41888438-41915938 GCF_943734745.1 Anopheles darlingi | reverse complement strand
TTCTCGTGCCACCAGCAAACAGCGGACCAGCAACAACACCACAAAACGGGCAAATTGAACGAATAACGATCTAGCCTCTAGTTGGGCATTTCTTAGTTCACCGTAACGGTTGCATTAGCTTCTTGGTAAGCGTTCTCGATTGTTTGTGTTCTCGATTTCAGTGGCTTAACCACCGTCTGTGTTTTGTTGCATTTTTCTGGGTTTCTTCATCACTTGAGCCGCTCTTCTGCTCTGCTGCTCCCTCCCCTGTACGGCACGGTTCCATGCAAATGAAGCTTTAATTTGTCCTGAGTGGTTTGAAATTTTAATTTGTCTCCCGGTGTACTTTACCGGTCCGGGTTCGGTACGGTGTATCAGCGAAGCGTGGCTGAAAGTCTGGAACCACCCCGATTTCCCAATCCACCGACCGGCTCATCCTGGTTTCGTTGCATCTCGCGTTTCGTGCTTGTTTGTTCGAGCATTCAGTTCAGTTCAGTGTTTATTTGTTTTTTTATTAGTGGTCTGTTTTTGTGTGGTTGTGCCAATTGCATGGTTTGCTTCGTTGCTGCGTTGTCGTTGCAGCTTTAAACAGCTTTCTTAATCCTTCGGAGAAACGATCAGTTGTCGGTTGCATCACTTCTCGCTGCTAATCATGATGCCCGATTCCGTGTGATTGGCAATATTGAAACGACACTCGAGCTCGAAGCTCGTTTTGATCATCAGCTCTTCAATCTTCCAGGAATCCGGGGAAGCTTGAAACCCCCCAATACCACGACGACTTGCTAGCAGCCTGCTGCATCAGCTATACGTCTTGATTACACTGCTTGACAGCTTCGACAGCGTGGCTGGCTGGTGGTAGGTCTCGTCCGCTCCGCAAGGACTGTGCATAACTTTCTGCATATGCCAACCGATTGGCGACAGATGGGATTGACTTTATTGATATTGATGCCATATTACGATTACGGTGTGTTGCTCAATCGGTGTGCAAAAGTAGGTGCGATGGAATTGCCTGGTTCCGGTTGATGGAACAGACGACGGAACGTCGGAAAGTGGAAAGCGTGTGGTGGTGGCGCAATCATCGACGCTGGACGGAAGACGAAGACGGTTCGATGGTTTGCCATTTGCTTGCAGGCCACCATCATGGTGTGCCATTCGTTCTGTGGTTCGTTTTGCGGTGTGAACCACGGCATGGCTCAAGAGCGTAACGTGAAGTTTGCGAGAATGAAAAAGCATCTCCAGATTGTCCGCAGACGACGCGATGGTGAGAATTGATTCATATTCAATTGTGACCTGAGCTTCGGTTCTTCCGGTTTGTCCGTGGAGTGAGTGAGCGTTGAACTGTACCGCGGAGCATCCGGTAGAGCGGCGTCCTGGTGTGGATGCTTCTTGAGTGAGCTATCGAGGATCGCAAGCATTTCCTAGTATTTTGATGACGCAGATGAGTAGAAATGAAGAAGTGGGTATGAGTATATCATTTTGATAGTTCATCGTGAGAGAGAGGAGGTGTTTTATGACAGATTGTAAAATCCTCGACAGTTTCTCATAATGTTTTCATTTCCCTATTCTCTTTCTAGGTAAGGATCAATACCAACACTATATTGCACTCAACAATCAGAAATATGCGGTGAGTTTGAATAAATGAGGATTGTCAATCTTATGTCTGTGCTACAACTGTCGGGCGGATTTCTCTGTCGAAAGTCGTCGATCAATTATGTCGCATCTCCTCAGGCTATGCGACGAACTGGGTTGAATGATATCCCGTCTCAACTTCAGAACCGCGAATAGTGCTCTCTAGTGTGAAAAGGTGGCTTCCCATCGCCTTGGGTAGATAATGTGCTGGGCAGATTTTCATTCCCTTTCTCTTGGCATCCAACGTTCGTCATGATCACTCTTACCTACTTGATCAGTTTCGAAGGCTTTTGACTCATATCTTCCTTGGCTATGTTATCATGAGCAGTCTGAAAATCAACTAAAATGTGGATTTTTTCAGAAATCTTTTCGAGAGCTCTCTAAAAGAGTTTTTTTTTTTTGGACAGGTTCTTTTTAATTATTCGGGATTCTGAAGCTTTGAGTCAGTTTTATTCCAACAAACAAGAGGCAACAAAGAAAAAGCAATTATACTTTTTTATCCGAATGTCATATTAATCTACAACATTTCCAAAATATATGGTTATAATTTGCGGATTTTTTGCAAAACCAAACACAACCATGACATTCGTTTTAGGGTGGCATGTGCTCAAAAATGCACCTTTTGTGGTGTGCATCGTAATCTTGTGCTGAAATATCTAAGAGATACAAATTGATATTCTTTTATTTGATTATAAGTGTTCATTTTTAAATTTTTGACAGCATATTGAAAATGATGGTTTAATTGAAAGTTTTTATAAAATAACTAAAATTTTATAAAAACCAACGGGACTATCTGGTAAATAGGGTGCAGATGAAGTGTTCAAGATTTCGGTCCAATAACTTTTATGTTACAATGGACGCCGACTTGGAAAACGTTGATTTTCGAGAAAAAAAATACAGGAACTACAATTACAGACATTTTAAGGGAAACAATTTAGTTTTAGTTTTTGATGTAGGAGTTGAAAGGTCTCTCAAAATGTTCCAGGATTACATAATTTCAGAGGGCTACGTATATTCCTGATTCGTGCGTTTGGTGTAAATTCATAGTGCTATGAGCTTGGCAGCCGTTTTTATGAGAGGTTGTTCTTCTGGTTTAGATTAATCAGATCACATAAAAACATGAACATGTTTCGGTTCCTCTGTAAGTCTTGATGTTCAACTGTTCTCGTTGAATGACTAATACGTTATCTTTCGTATGCGTGGTGTCCCTATTAGGTACCTCCGATCAGCAGGTATTTCCCTGCGTTCTAAGGCAGATCAGAACTTACAAGTTCAGTTATCGCTTAGGTAGACCGCAAAAATCAACAAATGGTCGGATCTCTGCATAATTCGATGTTTCAGTTTACACCAATTTTCAAGCCATAAGACATCGAGCTTTCTGTTCGTATCCCAGGTGATAAGACTCTCGAAAAACAAACGATCTGAAAGTGCATTTGATGCATTTCAAATTCCGCAAAAAAAAACTACCACCAAATGAGTGTCACCAACTTCGCCGCTCAACCATCCCAGGTAGTAACACTTTCCGTAACTCGTGGATCTCAATGCTAGACGCACCACATTATTTTCTCCTCCAGAATTCAAGAATGAATCGTAAGAATGGCTGCATGAATGGCCCCGGCGTTCTATTCTACGGTGAACATCAACATTTGATTCATCCGGCCACCGCGGTTCTGTGACGACCACCGGAGATTCCATTTTTCTGCCCAGCTGGTGTTGCTGCTGCTGCGGATGAATTTCCCTTTTTTGAGGCTGCACGTCTGAGAGAGCGTTGTTGATGGTAGAGAGTGCGCACCAGAGAGATAGAGAGAGAGCAGAAGAGAGAGAGTTGGTGATCCGGTTTCGATAGGATGGGTCGCCAGGTAGGGTGGTTTGGGTGGTAGGTTGATGTTTGCTGAATTGGAACGCTTCGGTCGTCGGGTGCTGAATAAAGCCGAAGCTTCCTTCCCGTTGTCATCATCGTGGTCGTCGTCGTCGTCGTCGTCGTCGTTGTCGCCTTGCTCCTGCCTTGACAGTTCAGATTCGTGGAACGCATTTTCGTTCGTTCGGACGCGAAACGCTACTCCTATAATCGTGGCACGGTTTCGTGCGTGTGTTTGACGGGCGTGTGTGTGTGCGTACGTGCGTGTGTGTGTGTGTGTGTTACTACGTGGACGCACATCGCCGTGAGTTGTGTCTGCATTAACGTGCGTGCGTGCGTGAATTTTATGTTTTGGTTTTCCCTTCTTTTCCGTTGCTGTCGCACCAACGCTTCGTTCCGTCGATAAAAAGGGGTACCAAGGGGTGCCTTCTTCCGTTTATCCAGTTTCTATCTCGTTCCGTTGTTCACGGTTCTACGGCCACAGCGTCTGCTGCGTGTGGGTGAGTGTGGATGATGGTGATTTGGTGAGGTGCCTCGTCATAATAATGCTCCATGCTGCGTATGTTTCGAAGTCCAGAAATATCGTGATTTTCACGATTTTGTGTCAGTGAAGGAAGCGAAGCGTTCCAAAAGCAAACCAAACGCGCATTGATGCTGTTGTGTGCACGATCTGACGAGTGAAACGTGCGCGGTGCATGAGAGTTGTGCTTGTGTGTTTGATCCAAGTGTGCCATGTGTCGATGATGCCCTGCCGAGGGTCCAACAACAACAACAACAGCAGCATCCAACACCACCACGATTTGTGCTTCCGGTTTACGATAACGGCCAGATACGAGCGTGTCACGATCAAACTGCACTCTCTCTCTCTGTCGCTCTAGTTGTTGATGATTGTTGGTTGCTGCAGCTGTTGCCAAGGGAAACGCCGCACGAAAAGCGGCCTTTAGGCTAAGGGATGTTGAACGTCGCCGTCGTCGTCGCCAACGTCGTTCGAAACCGCGATCATCGCGTGCGGCTTGGAAACGCACACCGCAGCCGCATCGGTTGCCCTGGTGTGCGTGTGACAACGTTACAAGAGATACTCTGGCCGACAACGGGAGGATGGGAAGTGGTAGCGCCTGGGGAAAGGGGTGAAAGAAGGCGAAAGATCAACGAAAACGCAGAAACTAGTTTGTCCACCCAACCCGTGCTTGCGTGTGTGTACGAGAGGGTTTTGTGTGTGACTCAGCCTCACCTTCGAGCGCGTTTGTTTATGTTTGTATTGCTGTCCTGGTCGCGCGACCAACCGCCTCCATTCCGTGCGATGAGATGGAAGCGCCAGGTCGTCGTCGTCGTCGGTGGTCAGCCAGAGAAGCGGCCAAACCAATGGATGAGACCACAGAGAAGTCACGCACACGAGTGCCGTTGGTGTGTGTAAACGGCACACAGATACACGCACACTTTTCGTTTGGTTTGGTTTACGGTTGGAACGATATTTTATGCTTTTTTATGCTTGCGAACCGGCTTGCGAGATGCTGATGCTGGTATGAATATGGCAAGAACAGCAACCGAGACCAGCAACCAGGACAGGGGACATAATTATGATGATGCCGCAGGAAATTAGTGTTTCCATTGTTGGTTGCGTCGCGTGGGTGGCAGCAGGGGGTTGTATCTTAAAATAAAAATCATAAAACCCCATCTTGCTGACAGTATTTTAAGCGGGGGTATTTAGCTGCCTGCTAGGCAGATGTTGCAACATGACGCCATGACTCTGTCGTGAGGGGGCCTTGGGTGCATCGCTTTTCCTGATGGTTTCCTGCTGCTGGTAGTCGTGATGGTTCTTTGCTCGCAGCATGCTCTGTTGCAGTTTTATGCAGCAATGAACCGATCTCAGCATGCATTGCCTGCAGTGAGAAAACCTGTCCCAACACGCAGCAAGCGAGCGAAAGACACGAAACATCATCACCACCACCACCACTACCAGGAAGAATGGTGGAATCCACACATCATCATCATCATCGCGAGGAGAAGCACTATCTCGCGAACCCCGGAACGAAGGAACAGGGCAATGGAAACCAAAATGTATCTTCCAATCGGCGCGGTATCCGAGGCCGCGGCCGCAGCTCGCTCGCACCCCTCGAGGCCAAAGAACCGCGGCAACGGCAACGGCCACGGCAGATGGCGAGATGGAATGGAAGACGACCGAGACCGCACGGCCGACCGAAGGTTAAAACAAAGATCAGAAACCAAGCAACCAGGCAAAGGCGAATGGGAGATAATGAAGGAAAGGCGGAATCGAATGCGAACGGGAACAGGAATTGTTGTGCTCGTGGTGCCCGTGGGTTTTTTTTGGTCAGCCTGCCAGCCATCGATGCTGATGGTAGATGCTGATGCTGATGTTGTTGTTGATGATGATGTTGTTGGCGGTCCACGAAATGACTTAATTCCAGCGACGTCAACGAGGGAGTAAAACCCCGGGGAAAAAAAGAAAAAACCAAGAAACCAAGAAACCCCGAATGAAGATGGTGGAAACGATCCGATTTGGAAGGTGTTGGAACACGCTACGGATTCGGTGGAATCGAACGAAGAGATAACTGGAGCCAAAGACAGATCCGACCGTTTAATGACGTTGACCAACAGAATGTCAGAACGGAAAGCGAGGGGTTCGATTTTATCTTTAACGTTGACGATCTGCACATCCGGAACATGAACATAAAGGAAGAAGTAGCTGCTTGCCACAATTTAAACACTTTTTGAGTCTCTAAACGTTCGCGAGAATATTGAGAGTCCATTTTCGGACCAAACCAACATACAAACCAAGTTTCTGGGAACTGTAATAACTGCTTGGAAATTGAATTGAGAGACGCGTATGATGAAGCGGTTCCGTCGCCAGCCATTGTTGTTGTCGGCTAAAACCAAACGAACTCAAAGAATGCCGCGCCGGGGGGCATATCATAAATCTTAATTATGCTCAACGAAACCACCGTCCTCGACTCGGGGGTCCTTGAGCTACGACGGAGATATCACATTGGCCAGCTCCAGGCGATCACTTCTTGACAACCGTCGCGTCAGTTCCGTATTCCCTTTGATGACCGACGGTCATCCACGGCAATGTCTGTGCCCCGATGGTCTTGATTGCCATCTCCGCCGTTTGCTAAAGAGGTCGTGTCCGGTGCGCCGGAAATTCGCCACCAGAAGAGCCTCAGAGAAGTGCTTTGTGGACGGTGGACCGCGCACCGTGTACAGTGGCAAGTGGGATTGCTTATGCTTCTCTCCACCGACAAAACAATGTCCACTGATGAACAAGGATCACTCCATGGGATTGTGTGTGTTGGGAAGACGAATTTTATGATTTTGCAAAAGCCTGGGTCCAGTCTCTTGCGGTTCGCTCTGCACAATCTTCCCCGTTTTTCGGAATCGATGTAACCGAGTTCCGAGATGCACTACTATGACCATTCCTTCCTGAGCGACAATCAGGGTCCGGAGTGGAATCTAAAAAGGAGCAGGACAATAGCAACTCCCTTGGTGCTATGTGACAAACGACTGATAATTAACGAACAGACTGGCAGAGGGGAAAAGACACCCCAAAGGACACACACACACACAGACTAAGAAGCACACAACAAGGCCAGGGTCTGGGTATTATTTGTTCATTCTTTTGGACATCGAAGTCATCTTCATTTTGTGGTCCACAAAAAAGAAAAACCGACAACCGTTCACTCTTCAGCTGTCCGGTGGTTATGTCCTTGCCGAAAAAACGGTGTCCTTGTGCGCTGCCGACCAAAAGGACGACCAAGGCTCAGCTCAGGTACCTTGCTTTCGGTCACGATGCTCTCGTCGAGGCAGAGCAACAGGCAGACGAGGGTGCTGAGGGATCGAAATAAATGAACCAGCAAGAAGCGAGGTAGTATTCGTGGTGGTGGTGGTGTTGGTGGCGGTGATGTTCGCTGACCGGCTGGCCATACACCCACACTCCCGGGCTCAAAAGAAGGATCGTATACCGTGTGTCAAACTGGAGCGTAGGACATTTCGATGAAATGCGGCCGCAGGCAACGCTGCCTATCGTTCCGTTCCGTTTGCTCTCCATTGGCTCTTGTTTACCCTGTTGGCCGAGATCGTGGCCGAGGCCAAGGGGACGGCGACAGCAACAAACAATGCAAGAATATGGTGCTGCTTCTATTGCTGCCTGTCTGCTTCATGTTCTCTACATTTTCTTCTACATCTTCTTCTTCTAACACTGAACAAACTGAGTGCTAATTGAGTCCTTTTTTTCGGCTCTCTTTAAAATGATCCTTTCCTTTCCCTTTTTTTTAGCGAGAGGGGGTGCCACAGGACCTTTTCTCCCGGAGGGTTTTGTCGCCAAGGACCTCGATCCTGCATTCTCGGCCTTGGCACAAGACCCAGGACACAAGGTTTTCCCTTAATCAACGCAATTTTCCTCCGACAGTTTTGGGTTCACCGTTTTGTGGCTCCCTCCCCTGCTCGAGCAACGGGTAATGACATCTCAAAGACTGGTGCCATCCAGCCAGCGAACCTCGTCCTCGTTCGGCCAATTAATTGGGACTTCTCGGTAGCGCGGCTTTTGCTCCTCTTTTTCTTCTTCGAAGGAGGAGTTTTGCATCTCGACGCTTCTTTCACTCGCTACTGGAAAAAGTCGCGCATGAATGCGCGATGTTTGGAGTTTACACCAAAGAGAGAGCAAATAGATGATGATGGTAGCTTTCGTGGTGAGCCGCGCAAGCTTTAATTAGAAAAGTAACCCCCGGGAGTGGTAGCATGTTCGCTATTTTAACTTGAATAGAGTGCTGCAACGGGACTCTTGAAATCGCGAACAAAAGAAAAGCGAACCATTCTTTGCGTAAGCATTATGCTGACTCATAGCACTACGGATTAGTCAAAGCAATGCTTATTTGGTTGTGGAAAGTATTGCAAGGCTGCAGATCTTTTTAACTTTAGCTTCGATTGATTAGCGACCCAATTAGCGATGCTGTTTCATCCAATCCAAAAAGGAGCATACTCTTCGCTAATAAATCCTTCAAAGACACGTGCCATAAAAAGATTTATGAGACTTTTTCGGAAGTTTTCAACTTACAACAATACGCGATTCTTTAATTCCCCTCGAAAAGAGTTTTCATGAAACATCAACATAGAACCACCTCCATTTCGTTCCATCCATAGCGTTGATTATTTAAAGTATTTCTCGTTGTTGCTGCTGCTGCTGCCACCCGCTGTCGATGCCACCATTTTGCTCTGCCCTGTCGCTTCCAAAGGGTGCACATTCCATTCCACTTTAACATTTGGCAACCAACCGGCCGGCCACCGAGCGATCGATACCACCGCGCGGCACCAAAAGCGTCCGGGCGTAAATGTTCGCTTCGCGTTCGTTTCGCGCAAATGGGAACCGTTTTGCGGGAGCTCCCGCCATTGACATCCTCCGGGGGGGGGGACCACTCGCCACCATCGTTCCACTATCGATCGCACCCGTTCCCGCATCCCGCGGTACCGGGGACTTTAAACCCGTTTCCCGTGCCGATGACGGGGTTTTCGTGTGTTGTGTATAATTTATACAATCCGGCACCGGCGCACTGGTTGGCTGGCTCTGTGACTCTGTGTGACTGTGCGAGCGTTTGTCGCTGACGAGCAGAAGAAGGATGATGTTATGCGTCGTCCACTCGGCGCACAGCGCAACTCTCTTGAAGCACGAGACAAAGGCTAGAACGCCTTTTATGGTGACTGGCTGCCCGGATTGCTTCGAATGCTGTTTTAGGGAATCCAATCGTCGATGGGGGCGTGTGTGTGTGTGTGTGCGACAGGGAGAGTGTAATTAAATCGATACAAAATGTGTTCCTTGCCAGCCTGTGCCTGCCTTATGGTTCTTTCACTTCATCCCGGGGCTCTAAGGAGAGATACTTCCAGAGGAGGAGGTTTGAGAGTCATGTTCTCCTCGAATACTCCTTTAAGGGGGCCCTATACTCGTTGTGATAGTGAATTTTTCATATCGCAACGAAACGTGCATTATAAAAAATATTGGTTGCTGAAGAGTGTCATAGCGAAACGAAAATAGCTCAGTTTTGCTCAATTTTTTACAACGAAACCCACAAACCATAACTTTAAACACAGAAAACATACATTATTTCTGCAGAATAACTTGCTTGGGATGCTGTTCCACAAACACAAAAACACACACACAACATTGCTCTGCGCTAGCATAACCTTTGCTTTAAAATTGGTTAAGTAGCTCATTTTTTTCTATTCGTTGCAAAAACGAAAATGTTCTGCACGCTTAGAAACAACCTTAAAATTCCCGCTCGCTCCAAAAGCAACAGAAAGCATCGTTCCAGAGACGACGTTTTGATACATTCGATCGAATGGTGGCCGCTGCTGCTGCTGCTCGTTGCTGCTGGTCGGTGGTTTGCCTTTTCCGAAACTGGAGAACCGGTTCCAGCGCTCGATTGGTTCGCGCTCGCACATTCCATCTCACCACCAGCAGCACCACATGCGGAACGGAACGCTCACGGTCTCGACAATCGAAAATGGTGGGCTTGGGGGGGGGGGGGGGGGGCCTCCACACCAGGGGTATCGAACTTTCCGTCTGATTCCCGGGCGCATGTGTGGCCCCCACCAGTTGGCTGGAATGCATTCTGTTCGAGCTGCTAGCGCGTAGACGAAGCGCTAGCCTAGGAAAGGCACATCGTTGTTGGTGCCACATGTGTGTACTACCACCACAGCTGGAACCAAGACGTCTGATTGTCCTGGACAACACCAGAAGAAACTCAGCGACTTATGCCGGTGAAGGGATGGAGTAGCGCAATCGATATGGAAACGAGTTGCTGCTGCAATCCGGTGGCCGCCATCGGACTTTACGCTAAACGCCCTTCTTCTCGTTCGCTGCTACCGAAAGTACCAGAGTGGATGGAGTGGTTTTGAGTTGGATTTGATCTCTTTAAATCCTCATTTGGTTGAGGGACCACTACTGCACAGTGCATTAAGCTCAATATCGCTCGTACGCTTAGCGTGAACCTCGGCTACGGGTGTTGCAATCTGCTTCTGAGCTTCTTGCAATTTCAAGCTCCACGAAATGAAATTCCATTTTGAGAATTTTGTTCCAGCTCGAGTTTCCACAGCAGGCATAAAGAGTCATCATAAGCTGAAGAGGCCATACGTCCCTTTTTCTCGTTCTATCTGTAGATTGGCAATTTGAATTTGGTTTTGAGGAATGAGGAAAACCATAGAGCGGCGCGCCACCATCGGTAAATGTAATATCATCATCGGTGACGACAACGACGAATGACGACGAGTGACGAGAGCTTTGATGTTGCTTTGGGCTGCATTCACGCTGCTTCCGGTTTCCTTGGCAACCGCGATTTCATTTCAATCATCTTCGCTGCGCTCCGCTCACCAAGTGCTCTGGTTGCAGTTGGTTGCTGCTTACATTTTCATTAGCCTCAGAAATTCTAATAACATCTATCCCCCGAAAGTCATATCTCCGGTGCAATGCAACGGTGCAATATGCAATCAAGCTTTAATCAAGGGTCGTCTCCGGAGCCTCGGTGGAAAGCGTTTCCATCTATTTGAGTTTGACGGACAAGGCTTAAGACTGCATTCGTCATCATCAGCATCCGCATCAGCGGATTGTCGGTCGCGAGGCGGTTTCCGAGGAGTTTGAAAGGGAAAAACAATCTGTGCCATTTATAGGGAGCAGAAGCAGATGCGAATCCGGTGGGATTCGTAGCCAATGAATCGCTGGCTGGCTTGAAACGATAAGACGGTTGACGGTTTTCGGAGGCGTGCATAACGTTTATGGCTCCCAGCGTGGAAAGGGATGCGAATCTAAATATCAAAATCTCTTCCCTTAATTCTTATCCAGAAGTGTATATCTGTTTGTGTGTGTATTTGTGCAAGTGAATAATGATTGCCGAGTGCCGATTGAGTGAGATCAGTGCTAGCTAGCTAGCTGTCAGCATTAAAACATAAAAATCCCCATCAGTCCGGTTCGCGTAACGCAGTAAAATCGATCACCAGCACCACCGCGGTAAGAGGCCAATTAGTGTGTGTGTGTGTGTGTCCTCAAAATACGTCCTCGAAACAGTGCATCATGCCAGCCGCCGCTAGAACTAGTGTAAGGTGTAGTGGCAGTGGCATCGGCCGACGGTTGCAGCATCCTTTCGCTTCCGTTCCGCTGCTGCTGCTGTTGCTGCTTTCGGTGCAGCTGCAGGGCAGTGCGGGCGATTATGAAAACACCTGGAATTTCTACTACGAGCAGCCGTGCTGCGGGAGCGGCCAATCGAGCAGTGGCCTTGGATTGAACGGTCAGCATCATCTGCGACATCACAGAGGTAAGGTACAATCGGTGAAGCGGATCTTTTTTCTGCGGGACTCTCTTTCGACGTAGCAAATCCGTACAAAAAGTACATTACTGTGACCAGTGCTCGTTTTTAATTAGTTCTAACAGAACAATCCAGGAACGAGGGGTTCCTGTTTGTCATAAAATGTGCCAAAAACGCTTGGTTCCCGATTGCTCGCTGTCATAAAATCCGGTTCAGGAATGTTTTATTTATTTTTGTCCCTCAACTTTCGGCACAGGAAGCGTAGGCGAAGAGAGGGAGAGGAAGGTCACTAAGTAGCTTAGCTACCCCGCGCCCAGCAGTTCATTTACTACCACCATTGACGTCGAGAACCATGTTGACCATAAATTGTATTCCGTGGCGTCACTACTCCAGCCATCGAATCGTGGTTTGCCCCTTCAGTATGGATCATCGGGAATCCAACCGCTACCCCCAGAGTCAGACAGGGCAATAGTAGTGCCCTGTTGCATCGCCCTATGAGTCCGGGACCAACCCGCGGAAACTTGGAGACCACGGTCGTGGTTCACTTCTGGCACGCTATCGCGTTGGTGCGCTTCTTTTTTTTTCTTTGGTGCTGTGTGATTTTACGTAACTTTTGGAGATTGGCTGTAAAATTAAAATTTACAACCCATCGTAAACGTTCCCCCTCTCCCCCATTCCCACCATTAGTCGCCCACACTCGAGGCGCGCTCGCAACGCAACGAGTTCCGAAGTTTGATGAAGATTGTTGTTGGTTTTTTGTTATAATTTTCTGGGGGGAATTTTCAGTTGTCGCTTGATTGCGCCTTTTCGGGCTCATCAAGCACGATACTTGTAGCCACGCTATACCACGGGGAGAGGGAAGTAAATTAATAATTTGCCTAAAAGGTCCACTCACCAGTGGGGGGGAACGCTCGCGTTCCGAAAACGGATCGATAGCGAGTGGGGGGGGGGGGGGGGGGGGGGTCGCTGTGTGAAAATCCCTTCTGGATGTTCCCGTTGCCGGCGATGCTTGAAAAACTTGAAAAGAGAAGTTCTTTTGCATCGAAAAACCGCCCCGGATTGCGTTGAGCTTTAATGCGTCATCAGCAACGAAAGCGAAGAAGAAATGGAGAGGAACATATCATACGGGCGTGGATAGTGCCATCCAACAGCTTGGCCAGACTTGGTCTCGGTGTCTGGTCCCCCGTTTCTGATAGATCTGTCAACGATTGCCAAAAACTTTGAATAACGCTTGGTCACGAGGCCACGAGCTATGGGAGCTGTTTGGAAGAGAGGAAGAGACTGAATCAAATTTCAATTTGGAATCGATCTCCGGGTTATTTTCCGGGGACCGGCTGTTACGAAGACTGACCCCGTTGGCATCAGGCTGTCACCGTGCGGCTGGACCGGTCAATATCCGGAACCAGCAGCGAACACATCGATGCTGCGATTGCGCTTCGATTGGAGAGTATTTGAAGGACGTTTTGCTCCGATGTTCCAACCCCAAAAATCATTTCATCAAACACCATCGGGTAGCGGGTCATTCGGCAAACAGCAAACGTCCAAAAACCATTTCATGAAGGCGTCCCTCTTGTTGCTGCCACGCGGAGTCGGACTCATAACTGTGTCCGAGGCGATAATGCGAGAATAATGATCCGGAACGGGATGGGCGTTGGCGTTAATTGCAATCTCGGTCGCTCCGGTTGCTCCGGTTTCGTCCATTTTGGAAAGGAACCCAGAGATGGAAGATTTCGGACCATTTTCTCTTCCTAAAGGAGGGAATCCGAGACGCGAATACAGGATATTATGCAACGACACGTCGCGTTGAATCGAAGCAAACACTGGAAGCTGACCTTGATATTCGAAGCGTTCCATCTCTCTGTTCTGTTTGCTCTCAACGATTGGTTTGTGACCAATTGAGACAAACAGTTCTGGCACGTACTACCACTACCACCTCTCACTCTCTCTCTCTCTCTCTCTCTCTCTCTCTCTCTCACTCTCTCTCTCTCTCTCTGGATCGGTCAACAAAACAAAACCAACAAGGTCGCCATGCCTTACGCCAAGGATTAGCACTTTATTGTTTAGACACTCGGCACCGGCACCAGCGTGGCATTCGCTGGTGGCACCGGCGCAGCATTAAAACCCCAGCGTCGTCCTGGGTCACCATTTCCGAATATGGTCCCCACGGTCGTAAAGTATCGTCATTAGAAACCATCGCGCGGTGCCTCTGCCAACGGGGAGAAAGGTTATTTTAGAAATCAATTCCCGTGAGACGGGAGTGTGTGTGTGTGTGTTCCGTTTCCTCTATCGAATTTTCCCCCTTTTTTCATTCCGACTTTCCCTCTTTTTCGCTGACCATGGCACGTGTCAATATTGGATTGAAGTTCGGAACTTCGATTTGTCCTCCATTTCGGTTCCCTCGAGAGTAGCTTCTCACCACCATCTTGGGCAGCGGCACAACATTGGATCAAAGATGGCGTTTCCGTTGCTTGGTGAAAATTAATTTCCAGCATTTCATCATTCATGATGTGTTTTTTTTAATTGCAAATCCCATTCACACACACACACGAAAGGCCCCCATTTTTGCATCGCATCCAATTCTTCAAATCGATGACGAGGACGACGCCATGGAAGTGCATAAGAGAGTGTAAGGTGCTTTGTGTGCGAAGTGCGATTTCCGGTCGCCTTCAATGTCCTTCAACTTCATCCTTTTTTCTTTATGATTTCCTTCCTCGTATGCAACCGAACATTATTTTCCGATAACGGCATGGCACGTGACGCGTAGAGAGCGTTTTTTTTTCTCGATAATCTCAGCATAAAATACCGGACAAAAGAGAGGGAGAATGGCAGCGTGCCGGTGATAATGAAGTTGTGCTTAGAGGAATGATGGTGCCTTATGGTGGTTCTCTCCTTAGCTCCGGCCCGGATTGTCAATCGAATTACCAGCCGCCGGTCATATCGTAATCGACAATAAAAGAACTGTTTGTCTGACCGATTTTCGGTGGGACGGGGGCTCAGATTAGATTGTCATGCCAGCCCAAAGGGGATGCCCGGGAGCTGATGATGCTACTACCCATAGAGGGTGGCTAGTGACGTTGCAGTTCTGTTCTGGTCACCTTCTTTACCATCATAAATAATCCTATTTTTGTCCCGGAATGCTATCCAGCCAGCAGGCCACGACCACGCACAGCAGGTGCTAATGTGCAGGAATGAATGCTATTGAGGCACTTGCTGGCTGGCAGGCTGGCTGGCAGGCTGGCAGTCGGTGATGTAATCATAATTCATCTGGAAACTATAAATAATCCCAAACCCAAGCCCAATCGGCCTCGTTTTTTTTATGAGTTCGATCGATCGCGATCGATCGTTCAATGGCGATGCCGGTGTGCTTGTGTGGTCAGTCATTACGGTTTAATTAGACCGATAGCATAATTCATCCGTTAGGTTTTCTGTTCCTAACGAACACAATGGGGCCTCTCAACCTATCGGCCAACCCCCGGGGTCCGGTTGCGTATTTACACGATTCATTGGTTTCCTCTGGCCACGGTCAGCCTGTTCTGCACGGAATCGTTGAATCCGTTTTATTGTTCGCGTTCTATTTCGCGTTCGAGATCCAGACCAGATCATGCGAGTGTGCGCTTCTAGACCATCCATGGTCCTTGGTCTCTGTGCCGGTCAACTGTTGACCACTTTTCTGGCCGATGGCCGCTGAGAAATGTGGCCGGCTGTAAATTAATTAACTTTACACGGACACGCGGTACACGGCCCCCGTTTGCTGACCGTCGAGTCGATACCCCATTAATCGTGTTTCGTGGAGAAGCAACACCACACGATAGTCGCGAGGTGTCGTGCTGCTAGTGCTGCTCGAACAAATTGATATTTTGTGCGTGAAGCACAGGAGCAGTGTGGCGGTGGCGCTGGACGATGCTAAACAAATATAATTATACACAAAAAAAAACTTACTCAAGAACGTAGAACCAGGACACCAACCCCCTGTTCCAGGCAAGGAATGGAAGCCCGTCGCTTCCCAAGAAAGCCAAGAAGCGAAAAGCGAAATGAAAAACATTAATTAATTCGCCGAGTCGCTGAGTTCGTTTTCATTCGGGGCGGTGAGCTGGGAAAGGTATTTTGATTTATGTGCGCCCGTACTTTTCGGGCATCTTGCTGTTGGCCACACTGCTTACCCCTTTTTGTGGCCGGGACTGACCGAAACCGACTCGCGGTCAAACTCGTGGCTCGGTTCTATAAACTCTGACCATTTCTCAGCGCTTTCAATTCGAAAGCTTGGTCGGCAAGGAAAGTGCGGGGATACACGCAACATACCTATCTCGTTGGTCCGTGTGGCCCCGTGGCGAGCATTCTTTTCGTTCGCTAGCAACCGGTCAAGAAGGCTCGTGGAAGAATGTTAAGGTGCGGGGCCACGATAGAAACTTTCCTGGTAAAGAAATTTGAATTTAGCTTTCATTTGGTGACTTAAGGATAACAACTTTACTTTTAGAACTGTCAAAATGAGGTTGAAATAATGTTGCCACTGTTGCCAGGTACGGTTAAGTGTAAATGAAATTTCTTTACGACGGTTTTTCAGTTCGGTTTCTGGAAATACACTGTTAAGAACTGTCAAAGCTATAACACGTCGTTCATTTATTTATTTATTTTTATTTGGCGTTGGCTTGACGGCCCAGTTGCCTAATCAAGGGCTTATTGGGGATACAAAAAGGTCGTTAACTTATGCTTATATCTATAACAGAAAGTCCAGTTCTACTACTGTAGCTGTAGAGTGATTGATTATAGTCGAAATGATTAAAATATGCATTGAACTGTCTAGACGCAAACGTTAACGACTCGCACTGCTCAGAAACTGTTCTACTGAAATTATCATAATTTCATTAAGGCGTTTGCCTTTGGTGCGTTGTTTGTATGTATTCGAAAATTCCAAAACAAGGTTGCTCTCGTGGCCGTTGAGCGTAAATATAACTTCATAATTCGCAAAATGATAATGCATGAAAGCTTTTTTTTTACTGTGAAAGTTCTTATTATGGCAATGCACCTTCACGCATCTTTACTTTTTAAGTAAATACAAAACAGTAAAAGCGCATTTTAGTAGTTCTTTACAGCTGTTTGGAGCTTCTTTCATTTCAATCCAGCTGGGCCACGATAGCAACTTTATTTCAACCTCTTTTTGATAGTTCTTAACGGAAACTGTTCCTATCGTGGCCATGCAGCTTTAGTCACAGTGGAATGTCCCCCCCAGTGTGCTCGCGTTTGTGGCTGTGTCTTGGTACAGAAAACGGCGTAGGGGAACCACAAACAACGAGGACGATTGAAGGTAGTTGGGGAAACTTCAAGATAACACACACACGCACGCATCTTGCTTCATTCTAATGAAGTGAAAGACGGTGTCGTGCCTCGCGACGTTTTTTTTTTTCTTTTGGGGGGAACAGAGAGAGCCAGAACAAGGGCACGGAGGAACACGAAGGGAAGGAGGAAGGGTCCTGTGCATGATATGCGTGTGTGACATGGCGAAAAGTGCGAAACCTCCTCACTCCTCACCCCAAACACACGCCCATTCCTCCTTTTGCTCCTTCTCTATCTAACAATTTGTCCCCGTTTCTCTTCTCCTTCTTTCCGTGTTCCTCCCTTCGTCGCTGTCGGCTGTTAGCGAAGGTGTAGGGGAGAGTGAAATCATATTAAGACGGATTTATGTTTTATGTGATTCCATGCTTTTCCCCGATGTGCTCGTTCGTTCGTTCGTTCGTTCGTTCCGTCGCCATCGTCTGCGTCAGCCTTTTTTTGCGTGTTTTTACGCTGATGCCATTGCTTTTGACACCTTAAGTCAGCCCAGACCAAGGAAGGCTCCAGCCTCGACAGGCCTCTCTCTCTCTTGCTCTCCCTCTCTCTTTCGTTTACATGCCAACATTCGGTCCTTCCCGTGGGGGTTTTCACCGTCCGCATCGTCGTCCCCATCTTTGGCTTCGTCCTGGGCGCATAGTTTGGCAAAGGACCTTGGCTTGGCTTCCGGTGTGATGGTGACGAAAGGTGTCAAGATTGAAATTGGCAGCAACCGTTACGCGTGTGTAGGAGCGCGTGCAAGAGCGCGAGCGCAAAATTACCATTTTGATTTGATTACTTTATTTCTGCTGTAATTCCTTGACATGCCGCAACCCACCACCGGTGCGGTGCGGTGTCCTGGGTTCGGTGTGACGAGTGGTATGGGGTCGCTCAGTGTGGCTTCTTTTTGAAAAAGTGACATTCAGCAATGTGCTAGGTCAGTTGTAAGAAGGGAATGAAGAAGTGTTTTAGTTCATTTCAAGAGTATTTTTCTTCAATTTCGTATCGATCAATATGGTAAACCAATGCCCGTCCTGTAAATGTTCGTCGTTGGTTTCAACATAGATAGAGGTATTGCGTTTTATCGGTTTAAAACATTGTGCAATAAATTTTAAACGTATTTTAACTGTAGTAGATCAATGCTGTATGGCAGATTTATTTAAATTTATCAACGAATCTTGTTTCATTCTTAGCGGTCCATAATTGGTTTGATGGAGGAAAACATCTTTCGTAATGGTTAATTCTACACCTCTACAGACATAAAAGATCTCTTAATAAATGGTTTGTGAAGATGAAAGCAACTAATAACGGGCGAAGGCTGTCGCCAATTCCACTGTAGAAGGCTAATAATTGAGCGTTTGCCTTAGTTCTCGATTAAACGGTTGCTTCGATCATTATAATTTCAATTATAAACCAACGCTAAACAGCTTTAAGGATGATCCAGTTCGACAATCTGAACAGAATATTATCGACTTATTCTGTATTTTCTCTATCAGTTTAAGGTTTGTCTTTAACATAGCTACAAATCTGATTAAAGTTTTTGCATTCCATAATATTCACATGAGGTGTTGGCTATCTTTATTCCTTTTTATGGTTGTGAAAAAGCACACATACTGCCTCATTTTTTTTTAGATATTTTTGAAAGGCTTTTGCAAGCTTCTTGCAATAGGACACCTTAACAGTCGGTTCCACATGACAGCTTAACAGAAATTGGTTCTTCAATCAAACCAAATTAATGTGAACAAATCTCATATCCTGGAATATCCTTTGTTTTCAAATGTGTTTATTCACGTTTCAAAATGATTTCCAGTTAAAAAGCAAACATTTTCCACGACTTTACCGTTGTTAGTGCGTATCGATTTCCAAACTCCCCCTTCCTCCGCCGGATTGCCGGATCTGATCGCTTCCCAACGGAAAGCCCTTGAGCCAAGCAACGCCGGAAATCCTCGATACTCCGGGCCCGGGTTTTCGATGGTGTGAAAAACAGTTGAGACATTTTTGCAACCCAATGGGAGGCTCCCACCATTCCCCTTTCCCTTAGCTCATAATTTTCCTCCGTAAGCATCTTGTACTCCGAACCATGCTCTGGACTGGCCCCACACACTGGGAAGGGGACCACCGCATGTTCTACATACCGTCGAGCATGCGTTCCATTCACGTTATACCCTCGTTAGAACGCCGACGCCAAACGAAGAGACGGTAAATGGAAATTTATTAACCTCCACAGAAAGTTCAATGGAAATTCTCGACGTCGACGACGATGTTACGGAGGAGAGGTTTTCGCCACGCTTTTGGCGTCCACACACACACACACTCGTTCGGGAACATTTTTGCCCCTAATTTTTGGTTTTTTCCTCCCGGTTTTCCACCGGATTTTCACCATTTTTTTTGGTTGGTTGGTTGGTTGCGAAAACACTTTCACGGTGTACGGCGACGGTGTTGTGTTCACCGAGCAGCAGTTCCTCTCTACCCCGGTTTTTTTGCTCCATTCCATACTCTTCACGCTAACGGGTAATGCCAATAAATTTTAATAACAAGAAATGATTTTATTAAAATAAATGTAAATTTAGACATAAATATCCGCGGTCGGCTGGCGGGTGGCGGATGGGGCGCAATGTTGTTGGCACTAGAACGAGGTGCTGAAGTAAAAATAGCGTCGTAGTCCCAACATAGGCCGCCAGAACATTCGTTCTCTCTCTCTCCTCCATGTTCTCTTTATGAGTCTCCCGCTCTCTCTCTCTTTTTCACTCGCTCTTGGTGTTGCGCATGGAAACGGTTTGTGGACACGCGAACACAAGCACATCATCGCGATGATGCCTGGCACGAAACACAAGCCGCTTGTTCGAGAGATTACGTTTGCTGCCTACCTACCACCTCCATCCTTTCGCAGCCTTTGACTTCGGCCACGACGGCATTCAACGCCCTCGAAACGACAACGTCGGTGACACAACACACCACGACAGACGACCGCTGCTGCTCTTCCCCTTTTCTATCAAGTCTGTGTCGTCGTCATGGTGCCCGGTTGTCGGTCCGCGACCGCGCGAGTATCAATTTGGTGCAACATATTTGCAATAATGCTTTCATTATTCGCGGTTTTCCGCTGCTTCCTGCGCTCGCGGAGGGCTTTACGGGAGTTTTGGAGAAGTTTATTGTCGCAGATAATTGCAACATAAAATGGGTTCTGGTGGAAGGAAATGGCGGGCATTGGCGGGGACGTTGTTGTGTCGGAAGACAGTACTTCCAAACGAGGACAAGCTCCGCGATCTGGTGCGGTTTGTTAGTTGCAACTGAGATCAACCAAAACGGCAAACGAGCAGATGCTGGGCACTCTGGGTGGTAGGTAGATGTTGTACATAGTTGCAACCAGCAGGAGCAAAAGATCGACGGTGAAATCGTGGTCGTGGAAAACTGTTTGCTGCTTGGCTTATGGCGGTTAAGGTTAATTCTAGGCAAAAAAGCCTCGATTTTGACGATTTTCAGTGAAGAAGCTGTACAATGTTATATGTTTTATCTAAATTTCATATTAAACTACAGCTTTTCTAGAATATTTGCACGAAATTTGTAGAATTTGTGGAAAATTATGCTCTGGAAAGCCTTTTCAAAGAGTCTTTTAAAAATGTACTTTTCACTACTGTTGATTAATTTCTGCTGGATCATCGAAAATATAAAAATCAAAATTCTTTTGTTAGATTGTAAGTTAATCCAAGTAGTTCCGTCGAGTTTTTGTGGAAATATCAAATTTTCGATTTTATGTATCTTTTTGAAGTTGAAAAAGTGATGCTTTTTACGATGATTTTGCCGCAAAACACAAGTTTTGAATAATTGTTTCTAAATAAGTATCAACATTTGTAAGAAAACGCAACGGGGCTACCTGACCAATCGTTTACAGATTAAGCGTTTAGCATTTCAAATCGATTGGTCCACTAGTTTTTTTTGCTACGATGGGCTCCGATTTTGTAAACGTAGGTTTTTGGAAGACCGTTTCAAAGTTCGCTACTTTGAATAACTGAATTTTGAAAATTTCACACAATGCTCTTCATAAGATTAACATAAATAAAAAAATATTAAAATGCAAATGTAAATAATAAAAATAAATACCTTAGCCCTTCCATTTAATGCCTTTGCTGGTCCGTTGAACCTGCTCGCAGACGCTCATTCGCAAAACCTTTTCATTTCACGTACTTTTTCCGCTCTTCCGGCTCGACGCAAGTCACGCATGATGACCTTCGGATTCCGCGTAATATGTTGGCTACGAATTCGTCTACCAAAGAAGAGAACGTCTAGTAGGCTGCTGGCACTGGCTAAGAACTGCCGTCGGCCGTTTGCGTGGTTGCTTGTCTTGTGCTGGTCCACCTGTCGGGCCTTCTCCAATCATAATTTAAGGCCCGGTTCGCCGCATCGTTTGATCTTTTTTTGTTTTTCATGCTGCCGCCCCAAACTACTCCTCGAAACCCAAACTAGCGGCTCGCGCCTCCGCATGTCGCACTTCTCGGAAGAAACCCCGTGAAAAAGACACCCCAACGGCGCGGAATAAAGTCATCAGCGAAGCGACCGCGAAACGGTTGGCGTGACCGGTCCGTCTTAATTTTCGACGTCTTTCGGCATGTAGTCCCTTCCTAGAATCTCGTTGGTGTGTGTGTGTTGGACCAAGTACCAAGTTTGTAGAGGTCCCAGAAGACACGCTGTCGTGGCGTTTTTTGCCGGAAAATCCCATCTTCAAACCGTCGTCGTCTGACGTACGAAATTGGACAACGCGTCGCGTGTTGCCCATGCTTCCCATGGTGTGTCCGTGTAGTGTTTGGACTTACATGCCCGGCTTTGAAACCTTCTCGGACGGGCCTCTCCACTCTGGCTCTCGCCGGCATTGCCAAATCCAACGCTGGCTGCGCTCGTCTCGATGCTTTTTTTGGGGGGAAGATACGAGACGGTCGGAAAGTATAGGTTTCGTTGGACCCACGGGGCGAGGGCCAACGTATTAATTAGCGTCTTGTTGGACGGACGGAAGACGTGCGCCTGGCAAACGACCTGGCGGTGGACCTCGGCGTTGCGCTTGAGCAATGTTGCGCGGCGCGGTTTTTGTGCGGAGAAGATGAGGCCTGGGCCGGGGGAGAACCGCTGAGGCTGCGGCTTTGGCCGCACAGATAGACAGTCAGACCGACAGACAGACGAGAAGTTTGTGCCGGAATGCGTCGTTTTGCCGTAACCCCGTGGGCTTCTTCTGCTCTGCTTGAGGCTGGCGCTGCTCTTGAGGTGGACTTTCGTGTTTACGGGATTCGGGAGTTGATTAATTGAGGTGTCTAGGTCGGTAATTGTTGACCACAAAATTGCTGCGAGACGATCTGTTGGTGGTGGTTGTTTGTTGGAGCATAGGCCAATATTGTTGGCGGACATTTCCGCCAGTACATCTCATCAGCTTAACGCGAATACCGACGGTGTTTAATGGTCTGCATCATCACCATCATGCAGATGAAGCAGAGAGGGCAATGATAGAGAAGGAAAAAACAGAGAGAGAGGGAGAGAGAGAGAGAAAGAGAGAGAGAGAGAGAGAGAGAGAGAGAGAGAGAGAAGGCACGTGAGTGTGTAATGGATCCTGTGTATATCGTAACGCTTCGATCGGAAAAGGATATGAATAGAGCACTTCGTCGAGTTTCTTTTCCTCCCTTTTTTTCTGCGCTGCTTTTGAATAACAAACACGCCCCACCCGCCTCGTGAAAATAACGCCTGCGTACGTGTGTGTGTGTGTGTGTGCATTAACGAAGTCCCTTTTGGGCTCTGGCTTCGAGGGAGGCTCGAGGACAAAGAGAATCCTCGAAGTGCAGCGCGGGTATCGATGGCGATGGCTGGCTGGCGGGCGGGCAGGAAGCACTCCACAATGCGGCCTGCTGCATGGATGTAGTTGTGCAGCACTGCTTCCACCCCCTGCCACCCACTAGCACCTCTCTCCTTTTATTATTCCTAATTCCAGCACCATGCATTTACACAACTGATGCCAGTGCCTTCGAAACGAAAGGGAAAACCATGCTGCCGGCACGCACACATCGTTGCGTTTTCCCTTTTTTTTACATTTTCCCTTCTGCATTCCATTCCGTTACGTTTCGTGGCGCTGCTTCCCGCGTATGCACATGTGGTGCAGTGCACTTGGCGGGTCTCCTTGGGATGGGGTTGCAGCAGCAGCATTAGCAACGATGCAGAAGGACATCCTCGGGGAGGTCCTCATTGTGTGCGCTGCGTATGTGTCGGTGCACTCTCTCGCTCTCGTCTGGGGGATGCTGGCGTGGCGTGGCGTGGCGTGGTGCGTCTTCGTGTCGCGTGTTTCCATTGGTGAACCCCCGGAGGCGGTCGAGGCCAAGCCGGATTGGTCCGGAGTCACTATAGTGCAGAAGGAAGAAGAGGAGTAGTCCTTCACTGTACCAGCACCAGCGGTGCAATGCAATGCAGCAGTAATGGCCGACACTTGAGGCAATGCAAATTGAGGCCAGACCCCCCCAACCACTCCAACCTCCCTCACCGTTGGGCGTGAAGGAACAACACATCCTTGTTTTTGTTTTTCCCTTTTTTCGAAGATGGCCGACGACGTGTCGCGAACACTGCGATAGAACGAGTGTGTGTGTGTGTGTGTCAGAGAGAGAGAGAAAGAGAGAGAGAGAGAGAGAGAGAGAGAGAGAAAAGAGAGCGCAAGTTAGTGTGTTGATGAAGGGAGGTGGGTTGCTATTTCAATCTCTTATGATGAGGCTAGACATACAGTATGTTCGAGAATGTAGCATAAAGGAAGGCAACAAAATGAAAGCGAAAGCCTCTCTTAGCGCACACAAACACACTCACACACACACACACACACACATGCACATGCACACTGTCCCGCGTGCAGTCACACTTGTTAGGATTCGTCGCCACCAACGCCACTCGGTCTGTCTGTCATGTAGCGTAATAAGTAGCAAAATGGAAGCAAAAAATGGGGATGGACTCTAAAGAACAGAACCGGCAGCGACCATTTTGCATCATTAGAATGGCTGCCGGGCCGGGCCGGGTGCTTATGGTGGATAAACGTGTTGGTTTCTGTTAAGTGTAATCGAGATCCGTCGTCGAAGCAGCCTCGTTATGTTAGTTCCCGGATCCCGGGCCCGGGTGTGTGTGTGTGTTGGTGTGTAGATAATTATGCTGACCGTGCGTTTTGGGTGCGGTTGGGGCCGTCCTTCAGTCATCTCACCTACGACCTGCGGATGCTACTACGCTACACACCGTTATGCTCCGCCTGTTTTAGTTGTTTAATCGCTTGTGATGGTTTTTAAAAGGATCTTCTACCTACACACACACACACACACACACACACACACACACACACACACACACACACACACACACACACACACACACACACACACAGAGGAATATTGACGAAGATGGCTGTCATGCAATCCAAAAGGAACGCCCGAAATGGAACCGGAGGTGGAGGGAAATTGTAAATTGAAAGAGACAAGAACTAAAGGACCTCCCAACGGAATAGGGGTCTGGGTACAATAGTAACTTTACATTGAGCACTGTCTAAATGTGATTAAAATAAAGTTGTTTTCGTGGTCAAGGATGTTTTAGATGTAAAAAAAGATTCTTTCTTTTTTCACTCTCTGTAAAGAACTATCAACATTTAGCTCGATCTTAAATGGCTACATAAACGGTCGTATAGGAACAAATAAAAATCTTTTATGTTTGAAAGACGACTATACACTCCAGTTACTATAACACCACCATCAGTTTGTTCCAGAAAATCTTCAAGGATCACAATTTCAAATCGAGACATTTTATTACTATTTTCTGCTCTAAAAATAAGTTATTAAACACTAATAGGGATGGATAAAACCACAGGTTGAATTTTGACCGCATATTAACAAGAAATGAGGTGTCCAGTTAGTATAAGACCACCTTGATTTCTTTATTTGACTATTGAACAGAGTAACCAAATCATCCAATTTCCTAACATAACTATTCGTTATCTTATATTAATGGTTTATCATCTGTAAAACGCGATTCGGAATGCTGTTTATCAATTTTGTTCATTTGTAGAAGCACTGACTCTCATATGTCTCTCCAAACCGTTAAAATCATCGCTTAAAGCTCACGAAATGAAGAATGCTGCTTTTCCCCAGCATCCCATTTACTAATTCAAACTCACAAGATGTTTTCCAACGGATTTTAGGCTATACTGCGAGCAGATATGGCCAACGAATCAATTTTCTGATCTTTATTCGAAGCCGTAATCTTCTTTCTCAAGTAGTTAAAATCATTATTTCATTAATTTGTTGACTTTTCCACACCGTCTTTGATCAAAAACGATATCAGAGATTCTCCTTGAAACGTTACTCTTATTTGATCTAATTTATGTCTTTTACAAGCTACGCGCAACAATGTAGTTTCCACCGAGTGCAAATAAGTTGACTTGAATCTGATAAGATTTATTGTTGAAATCATTTACAACTCATAGTTATTAATTTTTGACGAAAAAACGCTATTTTTGTCACTATTAACGGATTCAATTGGCGTTGCGTTTGCTTGCAACGCTTGTTGCTGTGTGTTTTGCATGACCGTGCATCTGAAATAAAGGAATTCATAAGTTATGCTACTCACCAAATGACAGCCAATGAAAGTTTCTTTACACTGTGAAAATTGCTACCATAACCATTCACCGTATCGTATCCCTTGTGCTTGGATAATGGTATTGAAGATTGCGTCACGATTATCGAACGTCTCGACCACTGTCCCCGTTGTGTCCACTTTTCCAACCATAGACTCTAAAACTGTCCTCTAGGGGCTGGGGCCTTAAAATAAATTGGAGGAAAAAATAGAACGACCGAAGATACGGAAACAAGGCCACGGACAGCACCATCAGGTCATCGTCGATTTTGTGGTGTCCTTCGAGGCGCAAGTTCTTTGTGTTGGGCATCCTAGTTTCCTGGTTTCCTGTTTTTTTTCTGGTTTGCATTTCTGGACCTTAACCACTGGACTCGCTGGTTCTCGCTTCACGCCTCGTAAACCTCGATACCTCGTTCCGGAGTATTTATCGTCCTCGGACGGTGGTTTGTGCCCCAGTTTGTGTTCGCGTTCCGCGGTCATTTCCTTGTTTTCCAGGCCACACCTTTTTTCATCACCTCACGGACATTAGCGCTGGTAGAAAAAAATGGCCACGAAACGTGTAGCGCGATTAGCGAGGACCATTCTCACCTGACGATGGAGCGCTTCTGTTGCTCCTAGCGGTGTTGGTAGTGGTGTAAACAATGCGGAAACCCGCTAACCAATCGATCGATCGACCGTCGAGGATTGATTGACATGTCTCCACTGCAGACGCTCGCTGACGGGTCGATCGATCGCTGGGGTCCCGAAATCCCGGAGAGTATTCTAGGGTGCATCCTGCGTCCAGAGACATCAGCCAGTGGGTCCAGTCAATCAGTTAACGTTGACGCGGAAGTCACGAAATAAATGTGCCAACGCGAGCACCCGGGGGTTGGCTGTGGCTGCAATTGATGTGCTCGACGGTTGCATTTCAGTTTGTGCTCAGCGCATGCCACCGACCGGCTGCATCAATTGTACTGATGTGCCAATTAATTTTGATTGATTTATACGCTCGCGGTGCATCCCGGTAGCAGCAGCAGCAGTAGCTTCCTTTACTTCAGATGTTCCACAGAGAACGAGAGAGAGAGAGTTAGTTGACGCATGTCGAGGTCTGTGGCTTCGACTGAGTTGATGTTTTTATTTACGTCCTCTCGACAACTCGATTCGAGGCCCAGTAGTGTCTGGGCATCTGGGGCCACTACTCGTTGTGGCGTAAATTAATGCAGCACTTGGCAGCATCCGACTGGTGACTCATTCACTAGACTCACGAGGGTGGGGACTGTTTCTCGAGTGTTCCCGGATGTGCATACGCTGCGATTAATGGTTTGTTAATTGAACACTATACATCTGAGGCGTTTGCAAAACCCTTGAAGGTATACTAAGTTGCAAGGACGGTAACGTGATGTTAGTTCCAATTGAGTGGAATTTGTAACAGTTTTTATTACGTCCAATAAGATTACTTGATTGGAATACATTTTATTTTCAACTGTATGGCACATTAGTAAAGAAAAGAAATTTCTAAGGTCACTCTTTAATATCGCCTTGCAGCAGAAAAGGTCTCCAAATCGGTGATCAAGTTTTCACTTTACTGCCTCATGTTGTATTGTAAGGATAAGTAACTTTAAACAGAACATATTTGCAAGTAAATGTTATACTAATTGACTAATAGAGTTTATAACGTATGCTATAAGTTTATGAATGTAACACTGAGAAGAGATGGACGAAGGTTTGTGTTAAACAATAAGCTAGTAGCAGGATAATTTGTTAAGAAAGTTGTCTCTATTTGTACTGAAAAAATTAAACATATTTCAGCTATGATTGTTAAA
>NC_064875.1:41880938-41885938 GCF_943734745.1 Anopheles darlingi | reverse complement strand
GTGACCAGCAGAAAGCCCCGGTGGCTGAAGCGTTAGCTTCAATGCCAAAATTGAAATTGATTTCAACAAAACCACCGCGAACCAACTCACCGACGGTAATCGAAGCGATGCCCGATCGGTACTAACAACCGTGACCAACCGTGGTTGATGTAGAGAAAGGGTCGCTACGCGAATTCCCAAATCCTTCCTTCGTTTGATCACCGACATTGGTCGATGCGCTGGGAAATAATTTTCCGCGAACGATTCACACCCACGGTGGCCAGCAAGTCAACTCGTTGATTGCGAGTCGCGGCGCCCTGTTTAGCGACCGAAACGTCGGCTAACGACTTAGTAAACTCATTTTTACACACATGCAAATTCAATATGCAGCAGTCGGAGCAGGCGTTGCCGAAGCCAGACAGTGCCAGACCGGACCGGTACCGTTCCAATTTGCATCTCGATTTACTCGCACACACACACGCGTACACAAAGCATCGGTTTCGGTCATCTGTTTTTCGAACGAACGAACGATCGAAAGCGGATCGAAACCATGGTTACCACCAGGAACGGGTCGTCGAGTGCAAATTAATTTGGCTGCAATTAAAATTATTCTTCACGAACACTTCGATACGAGGTGTACTGTTGGTGGTTTTCGGACGTACCACCAGGAGCCAGCGATCGTTTCGTACTCGGTCTCGGATTTGGGACACTAATTACCGACTGCGCAAAGAGGTGCCCGGTCCACACCGGAGGTACGAAGTTATGATTATTGCAAATGCAGTGTTTATTAGGCGACGGAAAGGTCGATCTGTGCCGGTGCATTCCAACTAGATTGCTTCAATTCTCTTCCCCCTCAGCGGTGCGTGCGCGTGTGTGTGTGCTTTACACTCACTACACCACTGTGGGACCAAGGTATAGCCTTGAGATCCTCGAGAGGATCTCTACAGAGCACAGTCGTCGCTTCGTATCGTATTTCCACCGGACAATATTGCCACGGCGGAATAATTGGAATGTGTGCGCGTGAAGTTTTAATTGGATGCAGCAGCGTGCGGACCACTGGAGTGGACTCCATGGAGTCGAATTTACAGTCAGTCGACGCACACGTCGTCCACGGTGTTCACGTACCTCGAGACTCTAAATCATAGCAGAGGTTCGGCCCACGATGAAGGACTACGTTTAATCTAGCTTTGCACATTTACATTAACCATGTTTTATGAGCTCTATACCGTTATGAAACCGATAATCTAAACCGCTTTCTCTCTCTCTCTTTGCTTGGCTTCGTTTTAGGTAAGACAACAACCGGACCAGGATGACAAACAACACTCAGCCGTACTTCCGTGCCGGAGACTGTCGCAACTTTAGCAATATGCGCCGTGAATAGTTCGTTAATAACCTATCCCCTCAACCGAAAACGGCCCTCCCATAAAGGGCTGTCAATGTCATAAAAACGCAATTTAGTTAAACGACCAAAGCCGAGCGTCATCCAGGAGCTTCTTGTTGAATCGATTTATGATTACCACCGCCACCAGAACACCGGAAAAGGAAAAAGAAGAAGAACCAAATATCAACCGGATAACAAATGCTGGGAGATGAAACCACACGAGCGCTGCCACTGCGCTGACTATACGTACTGGACTGGTGACGGAAAGCGGAAAAGTTTTCCTATTTAATTTTGTGACTCTCGAAGAGCTCTATTGTGGCTATTTGCGTGCGAGAAGCGGTGCAAAGGTGCGTGTGGTACGGTGGTGGCTGCGAGGACGCGCGGCGAAGCAATATTTTTATGAGTCAAATCATAATCTGAATCGAAGCGAAACTTTGTCTTCCGCCGCATCGCTTCTCGCCTCGACGAGCAGGTCATCCCGGGATCCCGAATTCCAGAACTGGCCATATTGAATTGTGACGCTACGTGAGCGCTTGAGTGTGTCCTTCGGGACTAAGAGGGTAGAGAGATAGAGTTTTGTATAGTAAAACAAATTAATTATTGAAGTACGATACTGGACCGTTCGTGAAAGTAACGATGTCATTCCGGTGGGTCTGCGCCTAGAAGGGGACTAGAAGTATCATTACCACGATAATACCGCCAGCCCAGGGACGTTCCACGGCCACGGTTGCAATTAATTATAATCAGAAAGTATTAAATTTCCACGGAAACATGCAGATGCGACCAGCTCTGTAGTTGGAGGTTGGTTGTGCGCCCAAATGCTTAGACCTGATGAGACCGCGTAAGGAGTTTTTGAAGCAACTACCTGAAACTGGGTTGTAACTCGTAGCATCGCATAGCAGTAGTTGCAACGAGTTGCGAATACCATTAGTCGAGAAATTTGTTTAAAATAAGCTACAAAGTAATAGTCCCGTAGTGTGTCTAGTGTCTTGTGAGTTTTTAAATGTTGAAGTGTTGTTCGTTCACAACAACTTCACTCATTTATCACTCCACTTCGGAGGAATTCAAGTGTCTCTTTGGCAAATCCATCTATTGTCCGTACCACTCTGTACCGTTCCGGAAATCGAATGAAACAAAAATACGTACAAAGCGCATCCAATCTTGAAATGAAACGAAGAATTGAATAGCACCAGCAGCACCTGCGCACCGTTGGTGTCGTGTCCACGGATGTTCCGTATTGCCGTATTGCCATTGCCACTATATCACACCACCATTCGTCTCTGTTAGAGACACAAACGGCAACGGATAAACGGGTGGCTAGGTGGAAGCATTTAATTTAATTAAAATAATTAGCGTTAATTGGCGGAAATCGCAGGATATTTTGTCCGACGCTAACGAGTAGGAAAAAGGGGCTATCGCCAAGTCGAGCAGCAAAGCGATGCACCACAGATAATCTCTTTGTTTGTTACTGGTGCTGCTGCCAGATAAATCCCTTTCCTTACTCGCTAAGACTTATCAAGCTTGCCGGCACGATTGTTATGGAAGCAAAAATGCTCTTCGAAACATTATTAAAGACGTGTTTCCAGCATTTAAAGGTCGAAGGGAACGGCCTTTTTCCGAAACGTAGCAAACCTATCCGCTCAAACCTATAATAACTATCGAGCGCCAACCGGAAGGAAGGATCCACGGCGAATAAGAGGAATAAATTAGTGTCCAGGTATGGTATGTGGGCTGTCCCGTGGTGGCTCCCTCAAAAGTGACCGAGCGCCCTCGGAGAACACGTGCCACCTCGCACACCCACACGAAAAGTGTGGCCCATATTTTCACGGAACCGGAAAGGTTAAATTGCGAAAAGGATTAGCATCGACCTCCTCCGGGTTTTCCTCCGGGATATATCCGGGGGGGGAGGTAGAAAGGGACTCGCGCGGCGAATGCTAATAATGAATAGTGTAACACCTTGTGTGTCGCACACTACTTCCCTCTCCGGGTGGTTCCCCCATTTCGTGAGGAAGAGGATTACGTAGAACCGTAGAACCCGAGTGTTATGGACGGACCCCCGGCAGTAGTCTCCACAGTTACTTTTTTTTTTCTTCTTTTATTATTCTCCAACAAGTTAGGGGTGTGAAAGGAACGCGTTCCGTTCGATTTCTCTTTCCTTCGGTCCGAATGGAACCGAACGGACCTTCTGCTTCCGGTTCGGCGAACAGTAATTCAGAGGCTTACGGCCTTATTGCCAATCCCAGTGTCCGGGAATCGCCAGCCAGGAAAGGCCAGCCTTATCCATCCAGGTCCACGGGGTTTGCTGTGCCGTGGGAAGGGGGAATCACGACTAGGCCCGGGAATCGGATCAAAATCGGACCTTCGGGGTGCGGGTTATTTGGTAAGTTATGCACTTGCCATGCAGGGGTTTGACGGGACTGGGTTTGTGAGTGATTTGGAGCTAACGAGCTGCTGCTGGCTTGAGCGCCCTTTGAGCCCTTTGAGCACTAATCGAAAGCGTAAATCATATTTATGCTTATGTTTATTCAAAACTCATTCGGCTTAGTCAGGATCCCCCTCCTAAAAGAACGACGACGTTGCGCATGGGACCATTCTCGAATTATTGCTTCCATGAGCGGGCAAACTGGCCAAGAGAAAAAGAGAGGGAGAGAGGTGCTTGCCACATACGGTTTAATTAGATTTCTGGACTAATGGACACGGGCATGGTTATGTCTAGGTCTGCTTCACTCCTGCTACTGCTGCCAGCATTAAAGCTTGCTGTTTTCTCCGCTTTCGCTTTCATTGTTTTCCACTTTAATGTCCTTCGGTGGCCGGGTTCGCAACGGGCAGACTCCATAACTTATGTATGGCCGTATGCGTGCCGTTTCGCACCGGGTTTTATGTTTTATGTATGTAGCCATTACTGCTCGCTGTTGCTCTTCCGTCTCGTGCTGTAGGAAAACCACAAACCAAGAATTTGGAAAGATAGAGGGAGCAAGATTTGAAGGAGGGATACAGGTGTTCGTAGAAGGTCGCTGAACCCCGAAACCACCACGTGCTGGCTGCTGGTAGCACCCTGGAACGGAAGGAATCCACAATGACGAGTGTTTCCCGTGGGCACGGGGCGCGTGGATCCTCGACCTCGTCGAGCAGAGTTTCGTCTCCAATACACGGTTTGTCAGGTGTGACGCGTAGGTAGTATCCATGGTGACGGCTCTCAACAGGCTACCCAGGAGGCTTCATGCATAAAAGAAATCCTGTTGCTGGTCCTTTTCTACCTGGTCCGAAACCATCTCCAACGTCCAATTTCCGACGCTGTCACGTATCACCTGACCTGGTGCGTGTGCGTATGTCCTTCGACTTCCATGTGTGCGTGTAGGTGTAGTGTCCAGTTCCAGATTTATCGGTTGGCTAGATGGCGAGCACAGAGTGACACACGGAGACAATTGAAGCGAAAGCGAATGGAGAAACATCACAGTGAAGATTGTTTTCTTTGTCGAAAATTTTCAATCCAACTCAATCTTTTATACTTCTTCGGCGTTCTCCTTGGGCACTCGTTCCGGATGTGCCAGAAGTGTGCTCCTCCTATGACGGCCACAGCAGCGTTTTCACACATCATTAAATCGATATCCTCCGTCACCCACAAATAAAAGAAGGAGAA
>NC_064875.1:41838438-41878438 GCF_943734745.1 Anopheles darlingi | reverse complement strand
CTCCTCTCCTTTATTGTTCTTTCACTCTGTCTCTTTGTTTCTGTAGCTGGAGCTTAGCTCTTGAGATTGAAACATGGCGCCCTCCGGTATAACCGGGGCTATTTTCGGTGAAAGAACCACCAACCCGGCATCCGTTCTGGCGGGCTCATCGAGTCGAGAGTCGTTATGCTGGTTTATGCTGTGTGCCGTGCTTCTTATTCATGCCAGAATGTGCCAAAATAGAGAGAGAATTGCGCGCCCGCAGCAGCAATTCAACTCGCTTCGCACAACAACGCGCATCGGTAGCAGCATAAGCGGTCCTTGTCGAGGTTTAGGGGTTGGGGAGGGGTGACTTTCCCCTTTCATTCCTCCAGCCTCCTTTCCTTGGCCCACACAAAAAACCGCCCAAAACCGGGAGCAGCAGAGTTTGGATATTTTGCTAAAATAATTACCAATAAAGGGCAGACAAGTGTTGGAGGCGCGCCTCGTGGAGTAGTACCACGACCACTACCACTAACTGCTGCTGCTGCTGGTGCTGCTACTGGAGTGAAGAATTATGAGTTTAATTTTCAGATTTTGCCTGGGCGTGTAACGCTGCCGGTGCTGGCGGGGAAGGGGTTCCGTTGATTTCAAGTGAAAATGGGCGCCAAGCACTTGTGTGTGTGTGTGTGCCCTCTCTGCAGCAGTGCTTCTCAATCGTCCGTTAAATGTCCCTTTCCCCCCTTACCTTCCATCCTCTCTTCCCAGCACAGGCAGCGCAGAAAGAGTTATTGTTGCTGAAAGTTTATTGAAATTGTTGGCATGATTTATGATGCTCGGTTTTGCCCGCAGCAGCAGTAGCAGCACGCAGACGGTTGCGTCGCGCAAAATGCGCGCGTAATTTTTGGTTTGAATTCTGGCCCCAAAGGCCCTTGATTATGTCTTGATCGGTGCTCGATCCCTCCTCTTAGAATGCCCCTGGTAGCTCTTTTCAACTGAGATTTTACAGCAAACATCCTCCCACAGTGAGAGAGAGAGAGATCTATGATACTACGAAATCAGACAAAGCGACGCGAAAAGTGTGCTGCTTTGTTGGTAGAGCTATGTTGCGGAGTTTTCCGAAGAACCATCATTTGCCAGTCTGTCAAAGTTTGGTGTTTAGATTTGTCTGTTATTTGCTTTCCAACTAATTCAACTTCAACGCCAAAGGTCGCGAACAGATGAAGTACTTCTCAATCATCATTATGAAATTTCACAATATGAAGCTGCTGCGTGGATACGAAGGAACAGGAACAGTTGTATAGTCGATGTATAGCCGTCCTTAGTGCTCATCAGTAATTGCTACTGCATATGCTTGTCACGCCCTTCAAATCTCGATCTACTGTCACAAAAGTAATAAACTCTGATACTGTTATTGCTGCTGCTATGGCGTGCATGATGTGCCTCCATAGTTATTGAATGATTTGTATGGATGAAATGATGATTTTAACGATCCAGCTACGGTGACTGTGGGTTCCAGTGAACCGTTGGCAGAATATCAATTTCAAATGCTTTTAATTAGTTCGAATCCAGTGCCGGATGTTTTGCGATACATACACACACACACACTGGTTCGTGTATGCCACCTCCATTTCCCAGTATTTACGATTCTTCTAACCCCACCACCACGGATTGCGCTGTCTGTATGTGTTGTTGAGAACCCGAGAGCCAACATACATAGCATATGCGAAGGATGTTTTGCGTTGAGATGGTGGAAGGAGGTTTTATTACTTTCGCTGCTCCTTCTCCCACTCACTACCACCACCATCGGAACACGTACACAAAAGGGGTACGCTTCCGGGCGTCTAGTAAACGACTGGCACACGTTTTAAGAACTTGCGCAAGGTGAAGGAAGGTACACCAAAAGGCGGGGGTGCGAAGAGCGAAAGGGGACGGGCTAATGTTGCCTATTTGTATGTTTATACCGTCCTCCAGGACTACGTTGTCGTCGTTGTCGTCGTCGTCATCATCGTGAACGTTGTCATTTCATAACTATCAAGAGACGATTAATTAAAATTTTGCTTCCTTTACGATCCTTTACGGATGCTAGTTACCGGGGGGTTTCAGGAAACGATGGCGACGGCAACGACAACGACGACGACGACGACGAGACTTAGAAGGCTGTTGCCTATTTGCTCGCTTCGGCTTAGACTGTTCCTAGAAGCCAGTGAAGGAGTTTTGAGAAGCAGCAGCCACAGCAGCAGCAGCAGCAGCTTGCAAGAACCGGGTGTACGTGTGTGTGTGTTTGTGTGCTCTAATGACAAACCTCGTCCTTTGGTACTCCCGCGAGATCCGCGCACCGCCCCATCGCACTGTCATCGTGTGCGCTTCAACCAACCAACCAACCAACCAGAGAGCAAGAGAAAACAATGGAACATCAATCATTATCATGTTTGTATCATCTCGGCACTGTCACGGGCACCGGCACTCGATGTACGCGCCGTGACTTATGCTTCCGAGAATGCTGCTCGCGGAACCGTCTAAAAGCCATCGTTTGCTTCAGCTTTCAGGAGAAGCTTATGGTCTCTGGCAACCTGGCTCTGGACCGCTTTTTGGTTGGTGTCGATGCGATCCCAGACAAGAAGGACAATTCGTTGTGCCCCCGGAACAGTGCTCCTTCTTCCAAGTCAATCTGACTCCCTCTGCAATTGAATGTCTTCGCGTACTTGGCGTGCGCTGCCTCCCCTGGCCCCTTACCTGTTGTCGCGCTGGATGCTGAAGAAATGATTACTCAAGGCGCTTCTAGAATGCTCGAATTGCAACCCTCCGAAGGTAACTGAAGCTTGTCTCTAGTGGCTGACGTTATGAGGCGCAAACATAACCGCAACCGAGTTCCGGGAAAATCCACGTTTTCCGGTGGAAGTCGCGAAAGTAACGGTACGAGTGGCCAGACAGACAGACAGACAGTCCATGATTGTCAATAGAATGCATCGCTCCAATCGCTTCTCTTGATTGAACGTTTTGAACATCGAAATGAAATTGTCGTCGTCGTTGCGTCTTGTTGTGTCTCATTATAATGAACATTGGCTACGACGGTTGAACGCAGGTTGCAGACACATAGCTCCACGACATTGGAGCAGAAGATGAGTGACGTCTTCTGACAGACTGACGTCGTAAGCTTCTTTCGCTGTCTGTCTGTCTGCTGGTGATGCATGCTGCTGGATTGAAAATTGAATAGCGCAACGTTGCAAGTAATGGAGTCTTATTACTGAGAGGATAAGCAGAGAGTAAGTCCTTTGCCGTACTGCTTTGGTTTGATAGCTTGATGATTGCCGAATTAGTGGTTTATAGTGGCTTTTGGGAGCTTGGTTCTTTGTCCTTTGTGTTGCTTTAAGTGCGCTCGTCAAACAAACACAAGACGCAGTCAGTATGCTTTCCGGTTCGGGTTTCCGTGTATTACGTTAGTAGCAGCGACTTTTGACGTTCTATTTGCATGTCGTGAGTGAGTGATTGATCCGGAGTGTCCGGTACGGCCACACTTTACTATTTTACTATCCCTCTCCCTAATGGTCACAGCGGTAGGTTTCGTGTTACCTTTTCCGTTGTCACCAGCACCAGCACCGTGGCAGGAAACCACGGCAGTTGATCCCCAGTGCTTCCGGTAGATCCGGTAGGTGAGGGTCCCTGTTGGTCCCCCCGGAAGTTTTGGACTCCAGCGAGAGAGTGAGAGAGAAACGAAAACAAAGACCGCGACACTCGCCGGATAATGGGGGAAATGGAAATTCGTTTCTCCTCCCACTCCTAGACCTCAGAAGGCGTCCAAAAGGGGAGTGGAGTAAAAGTTTCTATTTATTTTTTTATATTACGACCCTCCTCAGCCCCTCACCCGTCACCCCGATGATTGCTATCACAACGCCCCTGCTGGTGCAACTTCAATAAATGTAGGAAATCGGCAATAAATTTCCAGCCAACGGACACACAGACCAGCCTAAATAGAGGACCAATGAGGACCAACGAGGACCAGCATGTATTTGGTTTATTTTTTGTTTTGTTTTTGGATTTCGTTTTGGAATCGAACGGAGGGGAATCCGTTTTTGGGACGTTGGAGAAGTGTGGCATACGTTTTCCTTTCCCGTCGTTTCTGTCATTTTCTTTCGCTCTGTCATACTTCAAGGATAAGAAATTCATTCCCTCTCCGTGCTCGAAACTAGTAGCTCGAGCACGCGCCTATCGGAGGGTGAATATTGAGTAGCCAGCACGCAGGTCATAGTTTTTAGCATTATACGTCTTTGGAATGTCTTTGTAAGCGGTGATGCGATGCGGTGTGATAGTGTGATAGTTGGACAAAGCGCGTCTCCCTAAAAACCTCTCTAACTTAGGTTTATTATCGCAGGACTATCGCAGCGCCTGCATCGCAACAGGAAGGGGATGGAAGCGATGAAGTGAAACGAAGTAATAAAGTAAAAATGGCGCATAAATTTCGATTACATCATAAAAATGCGTACGTACGATCAGGATCGCATCGGCCTCTCCCTCTCTCTCTTCCATTCTCGGGAATATTGAGTTGAGAGGGGGAAAGAAACCGAAAACGAACGTCCGTTTGATGATGGGAGGAGGAGGGTGTGTAGTTTGATGTTGTTTGGATTAGAAACATATTTTGGTGGGGGATGGGCACCCCACTTTCCCCCCACTGTGTGCTAATAAGGGCTGGTCCGGGTGGTGCGCAAATTGCATCCCACATTAATGGGAACACAACGCACACACACGTACTCGGGGAAGAGGATAGTCCATTTTGTCCGCAAAACAAATTCTACTAATCTCGACCAAACCGCGTCGTATGTGGTGTGACGTCATCGTACATTTTATGCTTCCTATTCCCCACTGTAAACGATGAAAGTAATGATCGTTGTTTGATGATGTGGGGTAGCTACCTGCAAACAAGGTACTTTAAAAAGACAGGTAGCTTCTTAACCGCTTTGACAGGTCACCATTTTGAATTTGTTTGACATTCATAGCAGGGCGCTTTTATCAACAAAACCACGTGAGTTTCAAGAAGAAGAAGAAGATATGGGCAAGTTTGGTGGTTTTATCAAGGAAAATACCTGATTTCACTCTTTGTCGGATGTTTAAATGATTCATCTCTCTATTTAAGATCAATCGAGCAACCGAGTTATGTTTTACAGCGAGTGAGCACGGTCCAGGAACGCTAGCTAGCTCTTGTTCTAGGCCGGGTGGCAAGACCTACGGACCGATACCATATTGAAACACTAGGAAGAATTTTGAGAATATTTGCATAAACTTTAACTTTCGTGCCACTTTTCGTGAATTTGAACTGTCGTAATACCACAGAAAAGCGAAAACAGCTCCGAAAAGAGCGTTCCCGAAGTAAACATCCCACCATCCCATGAATGTCAAACTCTGAAGTTTTTTCTAAAATACGATCGAGGATTTGTTCTGGATAAAGCTACCTGTCTTTTTAAAGTACCTTGACCTGCAAAATGCAACCCCCTTTTTCACCGTACTGTCAAAGTTGACGTTTGTCGCCATCGCCTGCTTTGGTGTGTTTAGTATGTGGCGTCGAAAACTGTGATTACCCAGCGCAATCCGAAATTGTAACCAACCCCTATCCCGGTTTCGGGGCCGCTTGTTTGTTTGTTGCCCCTCTGCAACTTGCTCCCCCTGACCCATCCACCGGACGGTTGTTGTGGTAGCACCGATTAATGGCCAACATAATGGTGGACTTCCGGTGCGCTGGGGCGCAGTCACCCCTAATTTCATTCCCCAAAATAAAAACTTCCACCGTTATTTCACTGGAGCACCTCGAACTGGAGAGAATTTATGATAATATTTACGCGATGCGATGAGTCAGCGCGTTTAATGGTGTTAGCGATACTCGAGTGGGTGGATCGTTTGCAGTCGCCGTGTCATGATTCCAATAATCTAATTTCGTGTTTGGGGTTTGTTTTGATTGGGAAAAGCTTCGTAAATCACGTGATCCTGCCAGGAGTGGGCGATATTAAGGAATTTGATGGGAGGGCCACACTTTAAATTGCATTTAAGACCGCTTAAAGACTGGTTTGAAGCTTCGCTCCTAAGTAGATTAGTGGAACCATCAACCTCGCAGAAAGGAACGAAAAAAATCAGCCTCTAGTCATCCCTATCGACGTGTTTTGAAAAGGTATCTTTGATGAAAAAAAAATCAGCGAAAAACCCGCCGTTCTGACCCACCTTAAACGGCGTCATATTTAGCGGTTGAGTGGCCTTCTTGGTCCATAATAATTGGACGCGTGAAATCATTCACCAACAACAGCCCAAACCCCTTATTCTCTCTCTTGCGTTCTGACAAAATCTGTTTGCTTTAATAAATCAGTCACGTCGTCGTCGTCGTCGGCATCGTGGGGTCCCCGTGCTTTAATCAAAAGGAGGCACATTGGCTGACAAGAACGAGATTCACATTTTGGGCCAACCGAGAGGAGGGCACTGTTTGCACTCCATCCAACGCCGAAAACGTGCCACCGCGAGGAAAATTAGGTCCAGGCGCGACCAGGGCGCAAAACCCTTGATCCTGCCACGCGCGCCACCACAAGCTGCCGGTGGTGATGGTGGTGGTGTTAGTGATGTGTTCCCGATTTTTACTGCTGTTTGTGTACCGTGTGTTTTCTCCCTTGCTTTTTCCTTTTTCTTTTGGGCCCCACACCACACCACAGCATGGCCCCTAGAAACTCATTTCCCGCCACCAGCCGGAAGTGACGCCATTTTCGCTCGGCCTTTTGCCTTGCGCTATCAACCCCGGTGCGTCCCGTGAATAAATATTTACACACCAGGCACCAGCAGCAGCAACAGCAGCAGCAGCAGGAACCTCGAGTTATGTCCAGTGAGGAATGGGGAACGAAATAAGGAAATTGCAGCAACGACCAGGCGTCGAGGCGTACGAGGTTTGGTCAGTGCTTTGGTTTTGGTTTGAATTTCCTGCCAGAGTAGAGCGGTCAGCGGTCACACAGAGAGGGGGCACGCTTGCAACCAACAAGGGGAAGAAGAAGGCATCGAAAGTATAATCCTTAATGCTTCCCTTCATCTCGCAGTTCGTGCAGATTGTCACGAACCGTCGCCGGACCGTCGGACGGTTGTCCCCAAATGCAGGACGCGACACGTCGCGCCGACCGAGTACGGAGGCCTCACGAGTGTCAGTGATTAGTATTCAGACGTTGTGCCCGTGATTTGGCGGGAAATGAATTTGATTTAAAATTCATCATCACGACTCACCCGTGGTCCTGGGGTACCCCAAGGGTTGTTCCCGTTGCTCAAAAGTTTCCAGGTTACGCGCGCTGACTCCTTGGACCGAGTTAAAGCTGAGCACGAATTCGAAACACTCCTTCCTGCAATGCAATTGCTTTTTCGGGATTCCCATTTTTCCGGTGCCTTTTCCTATCACTTTATTAAGTTTCCTTTCGTGTTGGTGTCGTGGGCCGCCGGTGCACTGGACGCGGTGGACACGAACTACTGACTTTGCATCGAGGCAATTAAAATGTTTCCGTTTTGCATTTAGAGCAGTAGCGGTGAGGGAATGTAAATCGAGAGAATCAACCCTTGAAGCATTCCCTGGAATGCGGAATGAAGTGACCTGCGAGCAAGTACCGTTCTTCATTACGCATTAGCTCGCGATGACTTCCAGATGGCCACCATTAAAGGCAATGCTTCTTCTGCTACTCGAAAGTGATAGGAGAAAGACAGAGTAGTCATCATGCACTTGTTCTTTCGCCACTCAACAGCAGCATCAGCAGCTGCAGCAGCTGCATGTGGAACATGCTATTACAGTTTGCGTTTGCGAATGAATGGAAACCATCAAACTGCCGCAGGGAGGACCCCATGCCACATGGTTTACCGGGAACACATTTATCGACTTCTTGTGGTGCTTATGGCCGCTGGCTGTGCGACCGTCTGGCGGGCCGTTTGAAAGTTGCAACTGAAAAACGATTTAATTTATGATCCCGACCGATCGGTAGCCATTCTCCAACCAATTCCGGATCGTTGGCGACACGACGTTGCTGCTGCTGCTGCTGCTGCTGCTACTTCTTGGCAATGAATGAATGAACGAACGCCGCTTGGTCCAGATGCTTCTCAGTTCGGTCATTCGAATGTCATCGTTCCAGGGAAAAAGGGACTCAAACACACACACGCACACAACCCTTTTACTCGAGAAGAAAGCATTAGAATCCGGGTGATTAATGGCCTTCCGGTCCCCGAAACCCGGAACGAGGGGCGTCGGGCCCCAAAAAGTGCGCTTAAAGTATGTCTGGCAATCGGAATCGGAAAAACCGAACCTCGGAAAGAGTGTCGCTGGCAAACGCAGAACTCATTAAAAGCCCTGCCAGCACTAGGGGGGTTCCGTCGCGGTCTGACGCCATGATTGTTAGCAGCAGCTGAACTTGACCAAGGGACGGCGGTGGAAACCTCACTCGCACCAAAACCAATTTCACCGGATTACCGGGAGATTCATTTCGGGATAAATTTAAAGCCGCGCCGAGCCGCGCGCCGGCCACAATGCAATGCCGCCGGTATGGATGGTATGGTATTGTGCCTTGCCATTTGAAGTTCCCTTGACAGCTGTCATGGCAGTCAACACGGACGGACGTCGGACACCACAACGTTCTAGTGCGCGCGTTGGTGGTGTAATCATCGTCCGGAGTCCGGGAATCCAGATTTTGACACCGGACGCGGTCTTGCTGTTGGTACTTGCGGGCTTCCGACTGGCGACGTCGACGACGACCACGATGAGGATGTTGGCCATTTGGCCGTGGTTAACGTCTGCTATTCGCTTCTTGAGGTCACTCTGTGTGCCCTGCGCGCGTGTGTGTGTATGTGTGTTTCATCCAACCATCCCGTAGTGGCCTCTTCTCCACAGCCACAGCGCGTGATGCGCGTTTTGCATAAATTCGGATCCTGGGTTGGTCCACTTTTAGGTTATCGGCCGCCGCACAAAATTGAAACAGAACAGACTTCAGTCCACAGTTCAGTGACCGCGAACGACGCGGTGCGGGGTGAGGAGTAGGAATATTATTTTTGGGGATTAAAGGATCGCATATTTTTATGCTGGCTCGTCCAATGCTCGCGTGACCAGCGTTACCGTTGCACCGCAGCAGGCTGTTGAAGGCTCTCTTGTGCGGTGCTGGCGTAGTTTGCGGAAGTGGCGGGTGTGTTGATGGTGCCTGGCATACGTTCCCCAAGGTTGCCGCATTGCACCGTACCGCATTCGTTCCCTTTTTTTTGGGGGTATGTGTTTGGCTTGAATTCGAGTGCACATCGAACGCGTCCTTTCGACGCTTTATCAGTGCACCCATAGCATGGCGCGATGGTAAATAGAGAGAGAGAGAGAGAATGAAGAGAAAGGTTTGGAACGAGAGAGAGGCAGAAATGTGAATGTGAATATGATGCCGACTGGATTACAGCTGTAAATCATTGGCTAAACTTTCGGGGCAGCAGCAGCAGCAGCAGCCATCGTCTGTAGCGTCATCGGTCGGTCCGCCAGACGGTCGCTCGATGCATGGTTCGTTGCGATTGCGATTGCGATGGCGTGGCGAAAGTATGCTATTATGCTCTGCCGTCCACCACCAACCGGGGAGATTCTTCCTCTTCTTCCACCTCGACTCTCCTCTCAATCCGCGCATGGAGAGACGGTAGACATATTTCAAAAATGCAAATGCACGAGGATTACGAACCTGCCAGCTGGCTGTTACGCGGATGGCTGACTGGCTGGCTAGCCAACCATCACCTGCCTTCTATCCTTATCCGGATGAGGGATTTTCGGTGGGCGACAATTGTGGTTCTCGCTGTGCGCTCGCTGCTCGGTGTGTGCGTGGACGGAAGTGGAAAATATGTCGGACATTTAATCTGACTGCGACAGACACCGTGTTTCGGGTGGTGTGCGCGGTGCTGACGCGGCGATGGATGGCCGGAGGGGTAACTGATAGAGTCATGAGGCTTCTCGCGGTTCTTCGGTTGCATTTGTGTGCGAGCTTGACGGCGATTCTGACAAGATGTTGACGCTTCTTACCTTTTTGGAGGCATAAATGAGAACCACGAAAAGTGGTTGCGTGCGGCAATGGTTTTGCGGTGGTTCTAATAGCATAACATAAAGGCAATAATCATGAAGGTTTTGTTCGGCGAAAGGCTCTACTTTTGCTCATTTTTACGGTTGTTTGAAGATGGTGAATGCTGTGTGGATATCTTTTGAAGGGATCCGTTAGGAAATCTTTTATTAAACAGTTATGCGCTGTGCAGCCAGAGCTTTTTTAGTGCGTTCGAAAGAGTAGTATTTTAACCATATCTGGTCCAAAAATTTCAGGGAATAGGTTTTTTCCAACTTTTAACCATTTTTAAGAGTTAAAATCTCGACATTAGAATTTTGACGAATGTTGGGCACATTTTCGTTGTTGTTTTTGTCATTGTTCTGGCTAGGTGTAAATGCATTTTACTGTAGGCAATGGCGTTGGCTATTAAGAGTTTCCAAAGGGTTTTAGATGCTAAAATCACGTTCTGCCATATGCACATACTAAATCGCTTATTGGTTGTATTCTTATCGATTTCTATTTAAAATTGTTGTATAGAATATACTTGTAGTCAACCTTTGATAAAAAAAATACATTTCTTTTCTGTTAAAGCCATTAACTGCTAATAACTCTGCATGCTCTCTTCTTGTGTTCGACAATATTCCCAATCGAATGGTGAAGTCAATCAATTTTCGTTAAATTTGTCTGGCTCTTTGTGTTCCAAGCCACTTCTGACATGCTCTTTTATATAATTAGAAGCATTTTCGAGAAGAAAACTTACCAACAAATACCATTGCTTTCGGTAACACTTTGTTTCTTATTGAATGAATGCAAAAACCTTCCTTTTCATGTATAAAACATAACATTTCCACTGAAATAAAAGGTTATTTTGTTTATGCTTTGATTAAATGATTTATGCTGTATAAAATGGACAGTGATAGCCGCTGCAAATAGGTATATTTTGTACAAAAACACGTAACATTATCTCAGTAAAGTCATGTTTGATAACGAAGCATGAACTAATTCACAGTCCTGAGTGTTAAAAGGCAAGATTTGTGATTTTCTTTCGGATGTTCCGAAAAGCACACACACTCAAACATTCTGCTGCATATAAACCGAAATTGCTCTTCAGACAAACAGTGATGGCAACGCTTTCGAGCGTTCAAAATGCGTTGGATATGCAAAGGAGGGCGTCTTTCAAGACGATGGCTCAAGATGCCGAAAACACGTCACACGAGCGCCTTCTGTTATCCGCCCGAACGGAAGAAAGAGCTCTGCCTTTGCCTTCAACGCCAAACAATCGAGCGACAATCTTCAACGCTTTCCCTTTGTTGGTCTGCGACGGAATTGGTTTGTTTTTCTCCTGCACTTTCTACTGCTGCTGCTGCTGCTGCTACTCTGTGGTTGAACAAGATTTCTCGTTTCAATCGCATCGGTTTTTCTCGAGTGCTGATCAAATAATGATTGATTTCATTTGGTTTGGCAAATTTTTGCTTTTCCAGCTTTCCGGTTATCTGCCCTCCATTCCTCTACTATTCCATTCCGACCGTCGTTCTGTCAATAAGTCGCTTCGAGCGGTCCTTCTTCTCGATTTTTTTTATGTTTTATCAAGAGACATTCTCTTTCGCGCGCACTCTGTTAGTGTGTTTGTGTGTTTGTGTGAGTGTGTTTGCTGTGAGCTGTGAGTGTGGCCTCTGTAATGGGAATCGATGTCGAAAGCATAAAAAAATAATCGATTTAAGAAAGTCTAAAGCCAGAGCCGGAGAAGAGGAAGAAAAAACAATCAGTAAAGTCCAACCCCGACCCCGACCGTTCCCATTTGAAATCCATCCATTTCGGTTTCGTTTGATGCGGGGCGGTGTTCGCGCTCAAGGCGCTGCCTAATGGCGGGAAAATTTACTCAAAATCCTAATCAACTGTCTCCAATGCTCGCTGCGCCCCGTCCGGGCATGTCTTCGCAATGCGAGATGCCATCGCTCGTGACATCTCCCGTGTTGGAGGGAATGGAGCGAGATCCTTCGTTCGCTCCGTGGTTCACGCAAGGTTACCGACCGACAAGGAAGAGAGAGAGCTGGCTAATGAAAACGGTGTCAATCATTCCGTCATCGAGAGCGAGCAATTCGGTTTTCGGTATTTCCGCTTCCCGATTTTTCTGTTTGCTGCCCATCATTCATCTGGTGGAGGCGCCTGGTAGGCGTCTGAACCGAAAGCGAAAATGAATCGATCTTCCGTGTTTTTCATCAAGCCGTTTCATCTTTGAGTAAATATCTCGTATTTTGATTGTAATCTTTTCAGCTCTTCAGATAGGTTTAATAACTGATTTTATTTTAATAACTGCACACACCTTTTCAGTTCATAGATTCCGGAATAAGTGTTTTTCGATTCTGCTAAAAAAAATTTCTGGAAGTTCTACAACGTTATATGTTATATTGGTTTAAAGCAATAAGCGACTGCTCGTACTGTTGACTGTAACAGATTTTTGTGTAAAATTTCGAGTTTTGTGCCTAAAAATTTAGAAACATTCTTCTTTAGCTTCTTTTATTTGAAGAAACCGGCTGCTAAAAGTTATCGTTTGTTGGTTTAAGTATATGATGAACATGTTACGACTCATAAAAAGAGAAAGCTGGCTTCAAATCATTAGAACGGGAGATTTTTACGTTATAGGCACAAAAGGTTCTGACCAACCAAAAACTAAACAAAAAGAACTAAGATTAAAAGAGTGTCGTGCACTTAAAATCTCTGGAAACTGGACAATTTATCGATGGAGAATGTTGTCGTCAATAGTTCATCCATTTGCAGCTAGCTCTGGCAAGAAAACGGTAGGAATGAGATAATCGACATGATACAGTTATTTTTTTAAAAATGATAATGTTCAATCGCATGATGCAAAACTGGTAAAAAAAACTTTTTAGAAAACATCGAAGCCAAAATGTTATCGCTGTATACACGAGACATTGTTTTTTTCTGAATACAGCTTGTTTCGTTGCCTACATTTTTTGTTTGATGCACAAAACCTCACTCTTTTATGCAAAATTCGGAAAATGGGTAATTGAAAAATATGCTTCAAAAGATGAGAAGTTCTTTCGACATGGAACTCGAGAATTACCTGAAAGATGGAAAAAAGTAGTGGCCAGCGATGGGCAATGTTTGGATTAATGTTATTATTCTTTTGGTTCTGAAATTAAATCGATTTTATTGAGCCAAAAAATCGGAAAAAGTGATTCCGGGACCTAATACATATCTTATAAACATACATTAACTGTATTATATTCTCATTGTCATTATTATTGCCGATTGGTGTTATCTGGATAGTTTTTTTTTGCATGACAAATAAATTTAATCATGTGTTTATGTTTCCGGCTTATTCCTTCGATTATTCACCTCTCAAATTATCTATACTCAACTCCTATTATAATGCAATTACAATATGGCAACTCAACAAATCCTACCTAATTGAGGTGCAGATATTTATTTATTTTATTAGCATTTAGAGAAATCTTCTTCAAACAACATATCTAATGGAGATCGAACAGTTTCATAAGACAAACATATCGATTCACTTGGTGTTCGGCAGGTTGGTTTTTCAGTCAATGAAAACTGCAAATGCAAAAGCATATTATCCTCCTTCCATCTTAACTAAACGCCATCAATAAGTCATCTTTGTTCGCTGGAAATAGAAGCAAACCCACAGCAACCGCAACTGTAGTACTCACCGTACTCAAAATATTGATTTATTTTGCATAATTCAACAACAAAAACATGCCAAACAGGGGTTGCAGTGGTTGGTCCGACTGCGGACAACATGCAAAACGCATCGACCTCTACGCCGTATCGCTCTGTTTAACGGTTCGCAATCGGTCCATCAGACGGTCGGTCGGTCGGTTGGTCGCATTGCTCATAAATAATGCACTTCTCCTTCCACCACCTCTCCACCATTTCGTCTACCGATGGCAACGGTGCACAAAATGGAGGCGCATGGTGGTCCGGGGGTTGTTTTTTTTTCCGCCGCGCGTAAACCGAAAGTGAAAAGCGCTGCGCACCGTCGCCGCGGTGCTGGAAGTGGTAGGAAATTGAAAAATTGTCGGTGAAATCGATTATTAGCCAAGGCAGACGATTGAAATCCATCCATCCCATCGCGAGGGGAATCCAGACTTTAACCCCTTGCGCTCTGATCCATTTCATAAATCCGTCCGTCCCCCTGCAGACTTTAGTAATCCGGCGTGCAACTACCAGCGTTCGTTCGTTCGTTTTGGCATTTGTTGGGGCCTTATTTTCGCGACGAGTGTGTGATGAGATTTGTGGAAGGGATTGCGGGTTTCACGTTTTCCATCGAGGGGTGTTTCCTTTTTTTCGCGATGAAAAAATGATCGAAAAAATCCTGCAAAAGAACCGAAGGATGAGGACGCACATTCCGTGCGCGCGCGCGTGTGTGTGTGTATGCACGCCGGACATTGCATTCATTATCGAGGGGTTGTTTAATCTCGAAGCGAAATCAACGATTTTTATCCATTTTCAAACAGTCGAGAGGGTTGTTTGAGTTGAAATGACCATCGACGAGCGGGATAAAGTTGCCAGCAGCATCACGTACGCATGGAGTGTACCGCGTAATCCTGTCCACTTAGAAAACGGAACAAACGAGGAATGAGATGAAAACCTCGCCAGTAACCATGGCGCGCCCGGTGGAAGTGGAATGATCGGTACGCTTGAACACCGCTTGAGCCAGGGGTTGAGGTTCGGATTGGTGGCGTGGTTTTGAAGTGAGAATAAATCCAGTCCCCAGACTCAGTGGCTCAATGGTTCGGCTGCATCTTTCATAAGTTTACTGTCAGGAGGCAACCTCACGATGAGTCGTTCTGTGCTCGAGGAAACGGTTTTGATTGTTTGAAATCGCATCCGAGTAGCCCATCCGTCGCCGTCAGTCAGTCAGTCGCTGTATTGATTGTTTCATAGCAGTAGCATGCGCTGACCGTTGTCCATACGACCAGGACCAGCTCTCGCATGCATGATGCACTCGAATGCACCGCTGATTGGAGAGGACGGGGACGGGGACGGGGATGGTGAGATGGCAGAGAACCAGTTTGAAGGGTTACTTCGAGTACCGGGCACCGCGCACCATCAATAACTGTTAACCCACTCCACACACTTGCAGCAGGTTCAAGTGTGTCTGACGTGAACCAAGTGTGCGTCAGATGCAGTTGCAGTAGCAGATGGACGCTGCGGATGGACTGCAGTGCAGAAAGCAGGAAGTAGAACCGACAATTAGCCAGCCCGGGGACTATCGCCACGTCTGGTCAACAGATGCGAACGAAACCCGGAATGGGTCCAGGATAGGATAGGATGGACCATCATACTCGACTCGCCTGAGATAAAAGATAAATCCATCCATTTCGGTTGGCGAACTGGAATGATGATGAATGTATTCTCTCTCCCTCTCGTTCGTGTGCTGCGGACTTTAAATCTGGCAGAAGGTGCCAAGTGGGGGAACTAAATTAAAAAAAAAAAACAGCAAAAAAACGAAAATGCGCCAGCATATCAATATTGCTAGTGTAGGAGCTTCCCTTCTCGCGTTCCTCTCGCACATAAACGCGCCATCAACAAGGACACTTTCGGTTGGTGCTCCGTTCACACATCACTCACTGGGTGCGCTATGGTGCGCTCGACATAGTTACTATGGAGACGTCTGTGGGGCCTATGGAGATGTATGGGATTCGCTTTTTTGACTCGTCGTATTCGAGGTTGGTTGGCGCACAGGCGACTATTTGATCCCAAAACGATGGTCAAAAGTTTTAGAAGCATCAACCCAATCGGACATAAAACATTGTCAGAAATATGTTTTCCTTTTCAAGGTCTGCATACTTAAAAAACAAAAACAACCATTTTCGCAATAGAAAAGATGTTCTTCCTTTTTCATTTCGCTTTACTTTGTATTTAGTTTCACTTTGTGTTTTTCTTGCAAAGGCTTATGCGTGCATAACGTTTTTTGTTATGTTTATAGCATAACTTGTAAAGTTGTTTGCATGAAGACGGTAATCACTCGACAGCGTTTTAATTTCAAGTCGATAATAACGGTCATAATTTTGTCCAGCTGCTGGCTAGCAGGCCCTGGATTTCTCTGCTGGATAAAAATGATAACAGAACGGTGAAAACGAAATACTTTAAAACCTCTAGCCATAAAATCATATATACACTGGCAAAAAAGGAACAAGAAATAGATGTTTTGATCATTTAAAAGACTCTAATGTTTCTAATGTTAATGTACATGAAATTCTGTGGATATTACTGGGATTTTAAGCAACTTTTAACGAACATTTTCATACCTTTTTTGGGAAGGTATTCGGGATGATATACGTTGTATCAATTTCCAAAAACCCAAACAAGAAATTCTAAAACCAGTTGAAATTTCGCATTTTAAAACATAATCTTTTGACCAACTGTCTTGACTCAAATCTCCCACAGTGCGGTGTACTTTTTATCAGTTTACCAGCAATTGTGTCCGGTGTGCCCGGTTACAGAAACACTGAAATGGCGAACGAAAAAAAAAACGGACCGAACGTACGGTGGCCGGCGTTGGTCTCAGACTCCCGAGTACCGTGGTTTCGATTACATCGCCATCGTTTTTGTTTCAACTTTTTCCGTGCCCTCTCCGTCCGTCGGTCTCGTGGCAGCATGGCCACATGTGTGTATCTAATCGCTCCGGCATCACTGGCAGTCGGACGGTTTCCAGTACCGGACCGGACTGAAGTACCGGATGATAAGTTTCCAATGCGATGGCCATCGTGCTGGCGATGTACCGATGCTATCCACGATGCAGTTAGTGGTAGCAGCATGCACGTCACGGTTCTCTTTCACTGCCACATATACACACATGTTGGCACGTTGTGAAGCATAACAATAAATTACACAACATAGACACACACCACACGGTAGCATTTTTTTCTCTTTCTCTCTCTCAGTAAATCTCTCATTTTCTCTCTTTCTCGCACTCTCTCTGTTTTTTGTCGCTTGTTCTACGCTCCACTAACGAGACCATCTCGTGGGCTCCATTTTGCATTAAAACATTCACTATATCTTCATCAGACCCCGCGTGTGGATGGAAACGGAAATGTGAATCCCGAAGGCCTATGACGGCCACAGTAGGCCACACACAAGCTTTTTGAGGGTTTCCACCGCGAGTTTCGCGGATTTACGGCGCTGTGGTGATGGTACTATTCTGCACACAGACACACACACACACACACGCGCGCGCGCTCAGTGCCTTCATCCGGATGCTGAGCTCACTTTTGCTCTAATAAATAGTTGCCATTTAGCTTCATGCTTTCCAGGTCACCATCGCGGTACCCAGGCACAAGGATCGAAGCAGTCATTTGCTAGCCGGTTTCTGGGGATGAATTTATGCGTGACAGTCAATCTCACCACCACCACCACGCGGTCGCTGTCGATGGTGACTGATGCTTACTGCGGAGGTCTCTTTCGACCATTCGCTTTTCGGGTATTTGAACATCCAATGTTTTAATGTTAAAAACCGCATGGAAGCACAAGCTCTATTCACTAATGAGCAGCCAGGGATTGAAGTCATTTATCGAAATAGTTATTCATCGTTGCGTATGCACCGACGAAAAGAGTAATTTTGCTAATGACAAAAACCCCGAAAACCTATCGATGCAAACACATCGAGAGCACGGAGTTCGAGATAAAATTGGAGCGACAAAAGGACCCCCGATATTCGATCAAACGCCCAGGGCACTTAATTTAGTTTGAGTTAATGAAAAGGAACTCTGTCACTGCTACGTTGGCCCTTCGCAACCACTCGGCGGCAGTGAGTTTGATTCACTTCACGAGGAAATTGAACTGTGCCTCGGGAAAACTTTCTTTCATTCCTCCCAAAAACTGGTCATCCTGTTTTTCCCCTCTCACGGGGGAGTACAATAATCATCAAGAGAAGGGGTTGCATGCTTCGACGAAGCTGAAAGAAGCTGCACCACGGGTTGGTCTGCTGCCTTTAGCTTCAAAACTGGACTCAAACATGAGGTGGCCCTGACTACCGGTGGTGTTCTCTTTTCATCATTCGAGCAACAGCAGCAGCACCGCTGACCACCGTGTCATGTCGTCGCAATGTAGCCGATTTATATATATATATTTTCGAAATACACCATTCCATTCACGACAAATCTGGGCGAGAGGAGAAAGGTGAACGTTGGGGTTGAATAGGAGTTGGGGGAGAGGAGGGTGTCGAAACTCCTCGCCATCCCAAAAACTTGTTCAAAACCCGAACTTCAAGACGCATTGAGCTGGAAAATGACAAGGAATTGCATTCAATTGTTCGAGCGGTTCGAAGCAGTTTTCGTGGCAGATATTTTTGCACTTCACTTCGGTGTCTGGGCGTGTCCTTTTCCTTTTGTCCACACTTTTGCGGCTGGCTGGGCGAGCCGGACCGGGAAACAGATTAGATTCGGTTGCACATTGCGGAGTTTTATGGAAGGAACCTGAGAATCGATGAGCTGTTAGGGTGTTCTACCAAATGGAACAAATGCCGTGCAGTTGTATGAGTGTGTGTGTGTACACATTTTTAATAGTAGCAATACACCCCAAATCGCGAGGAAGCAAGCAAAAAAATGGTGGAAAGTTTGCTCGTTTATTTGACTTTTGCTGCAGTTTCGCGTGGTGCGCATCGCGGTGTGCAAAGCGTTTGCTCTTCACATAATGTTTGCGCCACAGACCGTGAACGCTTTGAGCACGACCACAGCAGCAGACAACTGCAGAGAGGCGTTTCCCATGCCTTTCGCGCGACATCGATTGATGCTTCTGTCCTTTGTCTGGTGCTTTGTTGGTATGTTCATTTTTTGGAATATTTTCTTCCGCATATTTTTTTTTGGTTTTTTCGCTAAGTGAAGCCAATTTCCACAGGACCACTAATACCTACCGCCGGGCAAACCACAGTGTGCGGTTGGTTTCGCGGCCTGGTTTGTGGAAATGAAAGCCGCGTTCCGTTGGAAGTTAAGTACTTCGAAATCAATCCAGCACCTTCATCCGGGGGGGTTGGCCGGGATCAAGGATCAAACCGTGGCCCTTCCATCGCCAACTTCCGCTGAACTCTCTCTCTCTCTCTCTTCGGTGTTTCGGTGCTTAAGAGGCGGCCGGATAAGTAGCGCTGTCTTCGGGCGGCGCTTTTCCAACGCTTTTCAATTCACGCGCGTTCGCGGAAATTTCGTTTGGCCACAGGGCACTCTCTCTCTCTCTCTCTCTCTCTCTCTCTCTCTCTCTCTCTCTCTCTCTCTCTCTCTCTTGCTCTGTCTTTCGTTAATACTCGAGTGACTTTCCATCTTCACCTCGCTCTTTGCTTGTGTGTGTGTGTTTGTGGTGCCAATGGATCCGGACCGCGGATCGGGAAGTAAAAAATAATGCCCATAAAATCGAAAAGAAAATTCATTGCCGTCGGCCATTACAGTCAGCGAGAGAGAGGCGAGGCGAACTTTTCTTTTCGGAATTAGCTCGCATCAAAATGGTTTTCCACCACCATCGTCACCACCACCGCCACCGCCGTTTGTCCGTTTGTTTTGGGTGTTTTTGTTTTTCTTTGGTTCACTTTTGCGGTGGAAAGTTTCGTTCGCCTCTGCTCCTTGCGTGCTCCTGCACCCCCTCCCGTCCAGCTCATTTCATTTGGTGAGGGCTTTACGCTTCGAGGATCGGCGTGACGAAAGGTGGTCAAGTGAGTCAGTGAGTGAGTGAGTGAGGCCAAGTGGCCTCTTGATTGCCAAGCAGCTTCTCTGCGCAAGACCCCGGGAGCTGACCAATGGATCGACGAGTCGCGGAAGCGTCTCGGAGGACGGAACAACGAAATCGAACAACAATTTGTTGGCACAAAGTTTTGCCGTGCCCTCCTCCCAGAGGCAAGTCAATACTTGAAAGTTTGCTTCCCGTTTAATTTGACGTGACCGGTCGCTGTGTGTGTGTGTGTCAGGGGCAGAGCTTGAAAGTTGAAAAGAACGTTCCACGAGACCGCGCCCCAGGACAATGGCACCGACTGGAAAAGGGAGGAAACGCTGGACTGGAGCTGGAGAGGAATAGAAATAAACTTATCGTTTCCATCGCCACCAGCAGAAGCATGGAACATAAACCACTCGAGAAAGTGTAAATTTGCTTCGGTGGCATGTCCGTGGCCCCAAGTTTGACCTCTCTCTCTGTCTTGTTCTCACTCGCTTTCTCTTTGGCATCGGTTCTTTAATTTGTAAAAGTCAATACTTCATGGTATTTCCTCCACTTGGAACATTCACTCTCTAACTCGATTTTCCCTTGTTTTTCTTTTCTCTCTCTGCTCTCTCCAGGTAAGCGCACCGCAAGCTCCAACGGATTCCAGCTTTTACAGCGCACCGAATCGATGATCCGCATTCGGATGAACCGAATGCAGTCTACTGCAGCAGTGATTGCAATTGCACGAAACGTAATTCAGTTGATTAAATATTCTCTTTATGAATCGCGATCAAACAAAACGCCACCTCTCGCCATCAGGTGGTAATCACTTCGAGACGAAACTCAATATTCAACATCAACACCACTCCTCCAGCACCGCTTCATCGACCTTTATGCAAACAAAAGCAATGCAGTGGGAACTAGGATTGTAAATCATAAATTTCAATATTTGCCTTCACCCTTGATCGCGTGAATGGCGTGTAAAAAAAAAATGCCCCCGTTTTTCACGGTGTGGCCATAGCACACTGTCCATACCTGCAACCGGAACCAGGAACAGGGTTTTGGAATTTTCCCCCCCAAACTTGGCCGTTGCCGTTCAATAAGAAAACGTTTACTTTCGTGCTTCGTCTTTATGCGCCCCTCTTGGTAGCTGTTTCTGCTTTTCTATTTCAATTGCTGTTGTTGGATTTTGCAGCATGCAGTAGCTGCAGGCAGGTTTATGTGTCCGTGAGGTGGCGAAGTGCAGGTCGCTAGCAGGCTAGCCAGCTTTTGGCAGCAAAACACACACACAGAGACAGTCAAGACCAACTCCCGGGCTCAACTTCCCTCTTCTCGCACGGTTGCACCCTTGGAGCAAAATGGTCCAAAAACTTTTCTGGTACTCGTCTCGGGCACCGTGCAGCCAACCAGCAAGCAATCGTGACTTATGCTATTGGATGTGCCGTGTGCTCGTGTGTGGCTGTGTGTGTGTGTACAAGCATGGAGGCAACCAGTGCGCAGCGTGTTGCTGAATCCGGCTGCTTCCGGCTTTTTCTGAAAAGAACTGAAAAGCATTAAGAAAGCGAACGAGAATCACACAGTCGCGTGCACACACACACACACACACACACACTCGCTCGTACATATAAGAGCATGAGTAGGATGTGCCATTGCTTCGAAATGAATGCATACGACATGGTTTTGCACCAGCATCCTCCACCAGCGTTGTGCAGTGCTGTAAATGCTGGAGAAGTTGGATGATGTGCATTTCCCCCCTTCCATTGAGCCGCTCGTGGCGACGCTCATGGCCTGCTACCAACCAACACTATACATGCCATGGAAGGGTGGTATGCTTTCGAGCAAATAATACGATTTTCGCTCGAATGATGATGTGACTTTTCAACTGTCGCCCGGACGATCACACGGACTCACGGATGGTGCTGGCGCTCGCTCGGTACCCCGAGCTTAACACCTTCTGTTTCTGCTGCTCCAAGAGAAGGAAGTAGAAAGAGACCGTGAGAGAGAGGTGAAATAGTTTTCCGCGAACATTTCCTGCGCGAGTTACCACCACCAGAGGATACCAAAGAGAGAGAAAGAGAGAGGTGGATGATGCCGAGGACGGAGTTTGGAGCTTTGGCGCTTTGGCGAAATTGGAAATTCGAGCCAGAAGTTCCGGTGAGAGAAGCGCAAACGGAGCGCATGGTCGCAATGGCGAGGGATTTTCTTTTTCTGGTTGCCACCCGTCTGGCATCGCCGCCTACTGCAAACACCTTCCCATGAAGTCGGTCGGTCGGTTTTGGTCCGGAACATCGGAAGTGAGGTGCGAATTTGGTGCTCATCACGCTCCATTGACTGATGGAAGTAAATGCGGTCCTCGATGCACTCGTCGAAGGCGCACGGATCGCCGCACAAATCGTGGAGCATAATTCACACTTTTCACTGCCTCGACGTAAGTGGCGCAGTTCGACATTCGCTCCGAGGGCGTAATTATGACATTTCCAACGTTTCCCTTTCCATAGGAATTACTTTGACTGACTGACTCACTGTGGTCTGGGTTTGTGGAACTTAGACAACTTCGATCACTTTGTGTGTGTGTGTGTGTGTGTTCCGTCCTCCGGCCCGTCTGTGTGGTTTCACACCACACCGTGGCAGTTGACGCGCGCTGTGAACGGACACCAACTGGAGTTGATTAAATTTGCAAATCCTTGCAGCCCTCCGCAGCGTGTGGCTTCGTCAGCTTCATTCTCATCGGAAGGGCATACTATATCTGTCACCCGTGAGGAGAGACCGAAAGTTGGCAAATGTTTAATGAATCGGTCCGGTTTCCGTCGGTCAAGCGAAAGATTCTGTACTAGCCCAAGGTGGTGGTGGTCATCGTTGGTGACAACGACTACCGAGAACGATGTGGCGTAGAGTTCTAAGTAAGTTAGTTCCACGACTCGGGACCCGGGTATGCATCCATGATGCATCGCTTCCTGTCACCGAGGTTGGGATTATGAACCTCGACGTATGACCTGAGGACCTGAAAACCGGGGGTGAGAAATGGGTTAGAGGTCCGGGCGAGGGGCCATCGACATCGAGGTAATAATGACTCTAAGTATGGCATCAAGTCTCGGACCGACTTCCGGAACTATCATGAGGTGCTTGAAGGGGTAAGGCGGGGGCCATTTCAAGTAAATCGTAGATGATTGCGGTACCGACACTACCGGCGGTCCCTTTGGTGGCCTCGAGGACCGTCGTCAGGCGGTCGTATCAATTATTAAATTTTACACTTTTCCGACCACCGGTAGTGAAGGACAATGGTGGCGCAGTGTGCTCGAGGTACTCTGCAGAGTACCCTGTAGCCTGTAACGTGTGACAAAAGTTGCGCACTTCTCTGCCTTGACTTGCCAGAGGACCTTCTCGATGGCAAAGGTCCTCTCTCTCTCTCTCTCTCTCTCTCTCGCGCGCCCAGTGCAGCTGCCAATCCGATTAGTGTCGATGAAAAATTAATTACCAGCCAGCCAACCGGGATCACCTCGGGCCTCGGGCAAAGGTTGGTTTATCACCTTCGACCTAACTATCAGCAACTCCTGCCGCTACTGCTGCTACTGTTACTGGTGCCAGCGACCTTTGGCTCGACGCCATTTTCCTCTGTAATTTTACTTCGTCATTTATGTATCCATCCACGCCTCCTTCGGTTCGGTAGCAAAAGGTGATGAAAATTGATCCATTTCCAATGGCCTCGACACTCTGTCGCTTGTACAACGCGGTACATAGACACATCATTTGGATCGGGCTGCTTCGATCGTCGTAACGGTGAGGCATCACCATTCCAGCCTAACCTAACCAACATCACAGTAGGCTCCAGCCGGCGGCGGGATTCCCGGGAGGTTAGAAAACGAAGATCGACGAAACTCCAAACTCCAAACGTGGTGAGAGGAGGATGGAAGATAAAAACCGCAAAAGCCGCGCCATCGCGAAATAACTATCATCCGGTGGTGGTGGTGGTGGTGGTGCTACTTCAAGAATTCCCTCCACCTCTTCATCATGCCCCCGGGGGTGGAGTAATTCATCCTGAAGCGAACTCCGGTACTCGACAAAACCACCATCGCCGAGACTGAGACCGAGACCGTGCGCTCCTTCGACGCTTTCGCGGTTTTGCAGAACTATTTCTGCTCGCTGCTTGGTTGCTCGTTTGGGCTTCGGTGGCAGACACGCCGCATTCTTGTGCCGGATTAGCAAGAAACCATCCATCCACACACACTCACACTCACACACGTGATCCTGGTTGTTGGTGTCGGTGGTGAAGGTGATGTCATAAATATTTTATGAGCCAAGTAGCAGAAAGCTTCACTACCCTCTGCTCTGTGCTCTGAGCTCCGGAGGGCAAGTATTTGTCAATGTCGAATCCAGAGAGCACACCGGGGCCGGGAGTCTCGGGCCTGCAGCAGTAGCGGTGCCGAAGTTGTGGTGCAGCAACTTGTAAGCTTTTGCGGACCCAACATTCTGCGGAAGGTGTAGATATCCGGGTTCTTGGGGGGGACAAAAAATGGCGGGATAATTTATAGTTGGGAGTAAAACTATCTTTTTTCCGGATCATGCTCCCGAGTCCCAAGGAGAGGATTGGGATACCGGATATAACTAACCACCAGCTTGTGTTTTGTCCATTACGAGAGCTAACAGGTAATGATGATTTCGTTTTACAGCATCGTAAATATTTGGTTTGTTCCATTTGTTCGCAAAGAAGTAACGTTTTACCTCCGGGGGTGCTATGATCGGGCACCTCGTTACCTCGTCAATGTTGCTAAGCACCACACCACCCTTTCTGGCCCTTCTCTATCTCCCTGTTTCTGTTTTCCCTGTTTCCCAAACTTCTTAGAAGTCTGTATCGATCTGAAATGAGAGGAGCGAAAACTTTTCTAATGAGAGCTACGCTTTGCCCGCGAGGCGCAATCCGTAAGGCAAGGCTTATTGGGCGTCCGATGCGCCAGAGGAGGGCGAGTGTTCTGTCCGCGCCATAATCCATTTAATTGAAGTCTTTCTTCCTGGAAGTGATGTAATCCCCCCGCCCTTTTTTATCTTTCTTCGACTTGTGCGCGCGCGTGGCTTGTTGCCGTTCTTCAGGGCCGGTCTATTTATGTTTGTTGGTGAGGATTTTAAAAAACCGGAGTCGGAGTCGAAATATCGATGAGATTAGGGCGGTGAAGTGTTGCCTCAGGAGGAATCCCCGCGATCGACGGCGTGATTTGACGGTGATGTCAAAGTTCTAACACAAGCCGAAACCGAGCGAAAGGCAGCAACACCATCTTTCTGTGTGTGTGTCTCTCTCTCTATCTTTAGCTGTCTCTCGATGTTTATCGTGAACCTTTGGAAGTGGGACGCTGCCTTCGCGTTTGGAATGCTTTTGGCGTGCCAATCGGAGCATAAAATGTGGGACTCAGAAGCAGCTCCTCGCTGATTTGTTTGTGTTGCTTCGTGCAAATTCCCCCCCTCCGCCTTGGCTTTGCTACTAACACCAGAAGGATAGCAGGGAAGCTGCAGCATCCCCTTTTTGCCCAGGGAGTCCACACAAAAAATCATCCTAAACAAACACAGTCCCGCGCTACCCCTGGGAAGCAACGAAATTGAGGATGAAGGAAGGGACATGATTTTCACGCCACTCTCTTCCCCTCGGCCACCCCCCGGGGGCGCCCTTCGATCAGCGTGCATATTGGAGTGAGCGTCAGGAGCTTCTTAAGATGATGCGCTGCTTGGTCTTGGTACGCGGTGGTGGTAAAATCTATTTTAGGCCTCAACAGGATTCTCCAAACGTGGTAGAGGGGTGGGGGTGCAGGGATGGGGATGATTCTGTCACGAAACTTTTACCATCGCTCAGCGGCACCCTCGGTGGACTTCTCTGGTTGACTTTGCGCCTGTCTGTGTGTGTGTGTGTGTGTGTGTGATAGGACAACAGCATAAAGGACCAACACCTTGTGTGTGTGTGTGTCTTTAGCGGATACTCCCGGTACGCCCCGGCCTCGGCATAACCGAAAGTTTTCCGAACGCGAAGGACGACGCCACGCCATGAGATGACCGAGGAGGGGGGAGACCACCACCGTCACCCTGCGCCACGGTCCCATTCCATTCCATATCCATTGGGAGCATAAAGTCAAAAGCAATAACCAAACCCATTACTCCCTTGCCCAGCCCCGTAGCTATCCTCGCGATCCGCTCGCTTTGAATTTATGCGACCGTTGGTGAAGGGGAGGGGAGTGGAGAAGGGAGGAGGAAGTGCAGTACATGCGGCCATGTTGCCTTAGAGCTCAGCCTGCCGCTCATAAACCTTCCTACCTTGTTATGGGCCGGAGGGGGGAGAAACATTCGTCCCTTTTTACCATCTTGGGCTCAAAGCTTTTAAGCAGATTTGAATTTGAATAATAGATTCCTGCCCTTCCCTCCCTTTGCGCGTTGGTTTGATGCGTTCCTCTCTCTCTCTCTCATTCTTGCTCGCTCTCTCTCTCTCTCTGTTGTGTGTCCATAAGTTGTTCTCTGTCTTTCTCTTAAGAGGGAGGGTGACGCGCAAACCGTTGGTGGCGGCCTGAGTTAAGGGCACTTCCGGATTCGCTAAACCAACATACCATACACACACCCTCCTCATCGCTTTCGGTCATCCTCGCGCGTACGATTAAGATTCGTCGCTCGGCAAAGTGCGGACGACACGTGGCACCGCTGTGGAGCTACAGCAGCAGCAGCAGCAAAAAACACGTTTTCGGACAGTTCCCTGATGTGTTCCCGACGGTGGTGTGATCAGTAGGCGCTTGCCCTCACTAAACATGATAAACTCTGGGACACCTCAATATTACTCTCTTGAATTGCAATCCGAGGCGGCTATGTTTTGCAAACATTTTTCTCGTAATAATCGTAGTAACACTTTCGGTCGATTATAAGTTCAGTTGCTAGTAAAGTGTTGAGTAAAGAACCAACGCATTTCTCCATTCGTATTCGAAGACTTTAAAGTTGAGCGCAAAGCGCCTCCCCGGGCCATTATTTATGCGAGATCGCTCCGATCCGTTGACAGCTGCCTGGTCCGATTTTGGATGTACTTTTTGGCATCAGAACACAACGGCAGCACAGTGACAAGTTATCCCCGACAGCAGACACCAGTTCAGATGGAGCTGCTGTGTAGCGGTGGCGCAAGTGAAGGCTACTGTGATGCAGTCACCGTCGCAGTCAGTTAGTCGGTGACTGGCCAAGACCCTCTACAGGCAAGGCTCTACTCTACAGCGGCACTACTGGCGTGAGGTTTGAAGAAACCATCCAAAAGCGACAGAAGAAGCGGCAACAGCATCTAGTAGTACCGTGTGCCAGCGCTGCTGTGCCTTGCACCAAAGGACCCGTGGTCCCCGTGGCAGGCCGACTGAATGATTTATGCCGCTGTGAAATGGAAATAAATAATAAACCAGCGTCCTCGCTGGGCCAAAATCCAAGCGATGAACCCGTGTCTGGAAAACGTATAACCATGAACTCGCGATGTGACATCTTTCTTCCGGCTCTGGGGACTGTATGTGGTGGCAATGCGATACACTTTCTCGGACACCTTCGAAGATGCATATAGGATCGAGGCCTCGACGGAAGCGGTATAAGGCACTCGATTGTGATAGCCTTTCGCTCCAAATGTGACAGCAAAGAACAGGAACTAAACAACAACAAACCGAATGTACACAGTGAATGGTCAACAGTATGGAATAGATTCCCGTTACATTCCACCAAACGAAGTCCGTACTCCAGGTGTTGCAATCGACAGTCGAAACATGAGCGAACATGGAAAAGTACTTCAAGCAGGAAGTACCTTCGGAGTGATAACCCCAACGAGGTGCTGGCCAGTCCTGTCGTGAGACCTACTCGAGAGAACTTGAGAGCGATAGTCGTTAGCCATAAGCAACACAAGTGACGCTTGCTTCGACTTCTGGCAGCCTGGCAGCGAGTATCGGTTGATTACCTGGAACTTGTTGCTACGATGGCGTCGCTTACTATGGTATCCATGACTGAGCTACTATTGATAGCAACATATCCTCTAGAAGCCTATCAGTGCGATAGCAGTGTTAGTGGTTTACTCTCGAACTCTGTGCTGGCTTGTTATTCCAAGAAAGTCTGGCCTGATTCACAAGAAGTCTAGTGTTCGATTCGACACTATTGTAATCCCTTTCCAATGCAACGAACCGTGGGAGGTATCTCGAAAAAAAGGCGCGTCAAATGTTTACCCACCACGAGGGGTGTTACTCATGTCGCCCGGTTTCACCTCTTCTTGGGCGGCACTTTCCTAATTTGGAAGTGAACAATTCCCGGGAACGTGGAAACAGTAACTGGACCCGGGGTTGTTGCACACCGCAACAGCGCCCGCAACGACAAAATCGGAAATTCGATCACCTCGCGTGACAGCAGCGGCACCGTTCCAGCAGAATTGAGGAATGGACGAATGCAAAATTCTCCGAAATCGCGCCCCTCCCCTCCCTCGAAACGGAACACCTTTCTGGAGCAGCTCCACTGGAGTGTTTCACTGCACCACGTACCTTCGTACGACGTCTCCACCATGTCCAGGCAAAAAGAGGTGTGTGTGTGTGTGTTTTGGACCATTTTGCCAGCTCCTTAACCTTCGTCACACATATCGGAAACCGATGACCGGCGCGATGATGATGGTGTGGCCACATCATCGAGTGGACGAGTATCAAATTCTCCTTCGCCAGAAGTTCCACGAATTGTGAAAGTTTACACCTCGGCCAGCGCCACAACCCCCTTCCCCAGTCGAGATCCTCACAAGTGCACTGGTGGACGGTTCTCTCTGTCTCTCTCTCTTTCTTCAGCTCCTCTAGAAGAGGAACTGGATCGCTGTTGGAACGTGTTTACGCCAATACCTTCGTGTTCCGATTTTCGTGCGAATGATGCGTAACCTGAGCTCCCGTCCCGATGTGACCCGAAATGTAAGTAATTCAAACCATCGTCAACACTGTCCTCCTTCTCCGCCTTGTTCTCCTCTTTCTCCTTGCACTTGCGACACACACACGCACATACGACACGACGGAACCTTCTCGACAGGTTCTCCTCTTCATCATGGGGATGTTAAACGCAGTGCCGCTTGGAAGTGTTCTGGACACTGGATTGCCTTGGACAGCAGCAACACCAGAGGACCATACAAGGATTGTTGCGTTGCGCTCGCTCGCTCGATCGCTCGAAAAGCGACATACCTTTTTCACAATTTTTATCAGCTTCATCGAAGCCCCCTCCCCACCCTGCCTTCCCATCCTTCCCATTCTGTCATGTCAACCAACCTGACAAAACCACGCGCAAAGATGGCAGATAAAAGGCTTTCACGCCACGCCGGAAAACAAACGCCGGTTTTCGGGCAGGGGTTGGGGGGGTGCTGAGTGGGCCAGTGTACCTTGTCTGGACATTGCTTTTGTCGCTACAAGCCAAGGGAGCAGTTCTAGGAAGGGAACTGCGCGTGTCCGGATGGTTGCTCGAACCCATGTTAACCCCTTTTTTTCTCTTGTATTCCTAACTCAACGTAGCTCAAGGACTTGTGTCACACACACACACACGGACACACACTTGTCACTGTATGTGTGTGTGCTTAAGCCGCATGTGCGTTAATCGCTTTTCACACGCGGCTGGAAAACATAAAAGTTCCCGAGCATTCCCCTCGCCGGATCATCAACGGTACCACCGGTGGTGCTCTGGTGACCTTACTCCCAATACTCTTGTTGCACGTCGCAGAGTCTATGGTACATGCATGCAACCCATACGCTATCCAAAACCCCAGCTCCAGCTCTTCGCTCTACAGAGCAGACATATTCCATGCGTGTTATCCGCTAGTAAGTAAGTACCGGATTCACGCGACCGTTCACGAGAAAGCCCTGAAGGGCCTCCTCATTCTGCCTCATCATCATCATCAACATCATCGCTGTGCTGTTGGCGTCACAGACACTAGAGATACATACCCATACGCGGCCGAGGCTCTCTAAAATATGCAGCCGCACGCAGGAAACTATTAAAACCGCGATATCTCAAGAGCAACCGCCTGGCCGGGGGAATTCAGTGTGCTTGTCGCGACACGGTATGTCGTGTCGTCCTCCCTTGCGTCATAATCAACGCTTTTAATCTCATCTCATCCACATACATTGAACGACGCGACGTGTCGCGCCTCTCGAGTCCTTGAGACCACCACGCCCGCCATCGTAATACCGATTAGTGGTGGGTACATCATTTAAAAGTGTGCAGCAGAAAAAGAGAACGGTAACACCATCCGTGGGGGCACCGTAATCCGCCGCGTACGCGCGCAGCTGTTGCATCCGATTATTCCCGTGCGCTTCCTGTCACCATCAGGAGGATCTCCATTCCGTACGTGTCCGATGATGATGGTGCAGAGGCTGGATCGATTTTGAGTGACAACGCGTTGCGTTGATTTAGTAGCGCGTAGAGCATTGCATCGATTTACCGAAGATTGTTTGATGGAGCGAATGCTTTTAACAGTTTTTATTATGCTACGAAGGTTTGCAAAACCGGTACTGATCTTGGTTCTCGAATGCTCAATCATCTAAAGCGATTAACGCTGCTGGTATCGGGCTTTAAGAGTGTTCTGGTTAAAGCGCATCACCTTTGCTTTAGAACGCAAGTCACTAGAGTTCAAATAAAACAGACAAACAAAAATACCGAAACAGAGAACCCTTTGCACCAATTTGTGGATGAAGCCTCATCCAGTTAAAATCTGGATACTCGTTTTTAATCACTACAAAATCACTGCCTAGTGTTCAGATCGCAATTCCGTTGACAGCGTTTTAAATCGTGCCGATTCTGTGGACAAAAATGAGTCACCACTCTTGAGATGTCTTAGCATAATTCTACTAAAAACAACTCACGACGGACGTCATCACAGTTCGGTTAGTATGTTTATGATAAGTATTGAGGTCATATCATACCAGAAAATAGTCAAATAAAACCCTGGAGCACACCTTGATTGCCTAAATACGTACAAGCAAGCTATACCCACAAGTGTTGATCGCATTCAAACATTGCATTTTGGTGGGTGATGGAACACAAATAAAAATGCATTTCGATAAGTACCAGGCAACAAATTTGATTTTGCCAATCATACAAGACATGATTTAGGAAGGATTTGGTTTATTATGGAGATAAATTTGCCAGTAAGATGATGATTTGGCATGGGATCTGAAATTGTGGTGACAAATCAAACGTTTTCTCCATTGGGGCAACGTTCATTCGAAATTTTCGCAAAAAAGAGTGTCTACAGAATAGTATTTTATTCTTCATTTGTCCATTTAAAAAAAGGTAAAAAAAGGAAACTTGAATGAAACATCAAAACTGTATAAAAACCAACTGAAATGGAGATGATGTGCAACAACAGGGCAAATGTTGTTACCTACTGTACTGTGGAAAAAAATTGAGGGGCCTAGAGCCAGGATAGATAGGATGGTGTGTCCAGCTTCTAACTGAATGGGGCTTTGGTTTCCTTAATTTTCGAATTTTTGCCCAAAATGGTCTGAAATGTTCATTTCTGGGAGCAAAAATACCAATGAAATGAAAAGGACATCGTAAGGTTGATAACATTCCGATTTGCTTTGAAAAATCGGCTTCCCTTCGGAGACCAATCGAGTTGATTCTATGTCCTGTAAGTACCAGCAGCTGTAGCTATGTAATTAGTCCAGAACCTCATAGACCTCCAGCATTTCAAAGAAGAGAAGCTTCATATGTCGTATATTGAGCCCTTTGAAGGAACGTCACTTTCGTCACCCACGTACTAACCTGAACACCGTCCAAACCAGGGTCAAAGGTTCAGGCTACCACCATCACGTGGTTGTGACGCATTTTGCCGCTCGCAAAAAACCCCCCAAAACTGGCACCAATGCCCCAATATCTGCTGCCGAGTGGTCGGTATTAGATCTGCGAATAGCTAAAAGCACCTGTGCTGCTCCGGAGAACCAGACCATAGCAGACCAGACCAGAAACTATCGATCTACGAAAGATTGATTGAAATTCCCTCGTGCGTCCGGTATCATGGCCCCAAGGTTCCAGGTCGTCTGGAATTGTCTGTTGTTGTTGCTGTTGTTGTTCGCTTGGTGGTAGTGGTGTTTGCTGTTGACGAAAGAGTATCCCAAACCCCTCTATTCCAAAGGGGCTTTAACTACAGGGCAGGTACATACCGTACCGGTGTACGATGGCACGCATTCATCAACGGATCTGCCCCGAGGGGGTGACCAAATCGAACATCGTTGCCTCCGTTAAGCAAGGACGGTTTAGCGGGTTGTGCCCGTTCCGTATGCACATATGTGTGGCCACCTTATGTGTGAGCATGTATTCCTTCGGGACATAATACTACAGATCTATGGCAGTGGCCATAATTTATGTAGATGAATTACCGTACGCCCTCTATCTCTTCGTTCACGACTCGACAAGATGATGCAGTTGCGTGCAGTGTTATGGTGTGCGCCACGCACCAATGCTGGCCAGCTTCATCTCGAGTGGCGTGTGCCTTCCATCGATAATGATTGGAAGCTTTTCGCCAACCATTCCATCAACTTCGGAAGCTCCAGGTTTTAGTCAGTTTTTTTCTTCGGTTTTGTTTGCTTTATGCTATGCCATGAAGCCCGTAGCTGCGTGTTTCAATATCAGCTACTCATAACTACACTGTTTTCACATTTTCCTCGTGGCCTCGTGGCGCGTTGTTTTGACAGATCTGTCTGTACGATTCTCCCGATCAGCAGTTCAGCAGGAGGGGGCTCGAGGAGAAGCTCGCGTCAATGTCAGATTGTATTAGGAATTTCAAAGGATGGATGTTCTCTTTCTGTTTGTCACTCACGGACTGGGAACACGGACGAGCACGTCCCGGTAACATGTCTGGGCATTTTTGCTTACCAGAGACTCATCATCAACTGCTGCACGATCCGGAGCAACGACGATGATGATGATGATGATAACGAAGGTGGTGGTTTCGTTTTCAGTGCAATTCACATTCACATCAATCCCTGGCTTGATGTCTACCTTTTTGGTCGTCGCACACGGTATCGACAGGTCACGTTATGAAAAGCGACGTGACGGAATTATGTCAAATTTGCGGGCGTCGCATCCCGCGCAGAGAGAGAGAGAGAGGACAGGATGAGACTGAAGCCACAGCCAAAAGTATGCGAATGTTTTGGGAGCCCACTGCTACCGTGATATGTTGATATAAGCGTTGATAAGTGACTTCGCGAAGGTGAAGTTATGTTTTGCAACTTTTTTTTTGCTCTGCAGTTTCGCTCTCTCTCGGTGCTTGACAGCCGTCACAACGAGGACCAACAGCAAAGAGACAATAAGTGAAGCACTCGTCAGTGGAAATCAACCAGCAACATCAGAAGGCACTTCAGAACACTGACATGTGGCGCGTTTGACGTGCGTTACGTTCGAGCGTTGGCGAATCGAAAAGCTGGTGGGCGATATTAATATCAATCCGGCTGATTCTGGCCGATGTGGCGTCTCTCTCTTTTTTTCTCTCGCTTTCTTGAGCCCAACATCATGTTGAAAGGCCCTGTTCTTGAGGTTACCTCTTACCATGGCGTATGTTTAACGAAATGAGCGTTGGATTGGGGACTAAAGTAAATATATGCAAACGGAATCACAGCCCAAAATCAGACTGCGGATCACCCCCTCGGCTGGCAGTGATTTCCCTTTTCTAGTGCGTATCCTGTGTGCGTGTGTGTGTGGCCACCGGATGTGAGCTCAACTCGAGCTGATTTGTTTATTCGCCCCGGTTTTTTGGTCGCTGGTGGCCTTTAGCGCTTCACATTTCGGTATCTCCACCATTGACAGTTCCAGTGGGAACGTTATCCGCCCCGATCATCATCAACATCATCAACATCATCGCTACCGTTGTGTTGATTGTCACAAACAGCTTGCGATACGTGACGGTTTGCATTATTGGCTGCAACCATCCCTTTCGCACTTTCGCGCCCCTTGTGTCATGTTATGGAACCGTTTTCATCGTTATATAAACGTCTGTAAACTGTACCTACCGCGTTATCAGTGCATTTGGTGTGAAAATTAATTCGTTCTAAATGTTCTTTTCACTTTGACCGGATGAATAATAAGAACGGTCATGATCGCTGCTAACACTCGCGCCAATGCAGCGCTCGATGCTAATTGTTGCACCAAGCCCGAAGGTGTGCGTGTGGCCTCCCCGGGGTGCTAATGATGATAGATGGCCGATTCCATCCGCTCTAGTAGCAGCAGCAGCACCGGAATCGCACCTAGTCCGGGGTTAGTCTACCGGGACTGCAGTGTGTTTGCACGTTCGGTGCGCTGGTTTGCGGTCGTTGTTGACGCCGTTTTCCACGCGGCGTCAGACCGGAAAACTCGAGCCCGGTGTGGTTGGTTGGTTGGTTGGTGATATTTATGCAGTGTTGTTTACACTTGGTAGCATAGGTTACAGGGCGGTGAAATGAATCACGATGAAGGCAAAGCAAAGCCGGGCTAATAGCATAGCATCAGCAGCACCAGTACTAGTAGCAGCAGCAGAAGAAGCTTGGAAAGTGAAAATCACCGATAATATCCTTCCGGTTTCCGCACCAAACCCACCTCCCACCCTTAAACAGACAGCAGAGACACAGACACAGGAGACTACACCAGCTTGGTTGGTTGCTTGCTTGCTAATGTTTTAGTTCGTGTCGAGCATGTGGTTGTAGCCGCCCGGGGGGCGCTTGGTTTACAGAACTCTAGCCTAGAGGTGTAACTTTGTATGGTAGCCACCACCATCACCACCATTGGTGCAAGGTTTTCTCTCTTTCTCTTTCTCCCTCTCTTCGATTCGATTCTATTTTATTTCCTGCATGATGGTAAGTTAGTTGCCGGTTCCATTTCCACCTCTTGCCAGTCTCCAGTCAGCCAGCCAGCCAGCCAGCCAGCCACTAGACCGGAACGGGTTGAGTTGCGGTGCAAAATGCGGTAATTTGCTTTCCTGCTTGCGATTCTACGTCCTCTCTGCAGCCGACAGATGGCTAGGAATAGTTGCGTGAGCCAGACATTCTATTTCAATAGTTGCATATTTGTCTGGAAGTTCAATTTCATGGACTAAAAATTTCTCGAAATGGAATCAATACCTAGGACCTAGAAAACCTTTAAGGAGTGCTGGTGGTGGATGAGGAATCATTGATCGGTTTGCTACAGCCTTAGGTATAGGCTTTCAATGGGAAAACCGGCGCAGGTACTAGTCAATATTACTAGTAAGGGTGTTTCGATTCATGTATTACCAATTTGCAGATTTTAGATAGCAAACGTGCATCAAAGAGCATTATGCTCGATCAGTACTTGAAACCATCGATGTCTTTTGCTGTATCATTTCGGAAATATGGATCAGGAAACTCTGGAAACAGTCCATCGTAAGCTCACTAGACGTTCCTATACGTTCATTTACTTGGAATAATATATGCTAATACAACATGGACTACCGAACTATGCAGATGCTTATTAGTAGAAACTGAAACATTTGACGATAAACGCAGTAGTAGAATGATCGGTGCTAAATTGTTAGATAGAAGTTGATCTAGATTGCAGATTTTTATGGAATTTTCCTGTTTACGTCCCTGCAAGAATGTAAAAACATAAATTCTTTGGCCCACATTTCCGTGGGCAACTATTTACTATTAACAAACCTCTTCTTAATGCTGCTTTTAACAAATGTGACTACATTTTTCACTTGAAATGCGCTACAAATATCACACTTCAAAAAAGCGCTCCTGCTCTTGGGTTTAGGTGAATTCTGAGGCCATAAACATATTTGTTTGAAACAACTAACGTGAAACTAATTCTAAAACTAATTGCAAAACTTCTAAGCTCCTTTAACAATTGTTTGATTAAAGTTCAGAAGTTCTATTGATTTTTTGTTAGAGTTCATTCTAAACCAACAAACCGAGAGGTTCGTTTATAAAACTACGAACAAAATAACAAAAATTTCGCCTCCTATTTGCGATCATGCTCATTGAACCAAACAATCCCCTGGATCTCCATCGGCTGCCGACGGGGCTTTGGAAAACATTTACCAAAAACAATTTTCCTCACAACCATCATCGCCCACCGAGAGCGCAAGGTATCAAGGTGAAAGTGCCGACCGACTGAAGGCAGCTTCCTGTCCGTGTCCATGTCGGTTTTCACTTTCGCACGCATCGTCGTCATCGTCGTTTGCTCCGAGGAGAGGCACCAGCCATTCGGTGGTGGTGGCGCACCGAAACCGAACCGGAAACACCACGGATGGAATGCAATGTTGCACAATTCTGCTTGTCGGCTTAACTCACGCCACAGAGAAGAGAACAACAGACACTACCACAGACCCAGACAGAGCAGGCAGGAGGACGCACCACCACCAACCCCTAACATCACGCTCCTGTTTCCATTTGCACTTAAAAACAAAAACCGCGAAATACTTTCGCTCGATGCCGAAGAATCTGTGCAACATCACTGTATCGAATGCTCCAATGTGAAAACATATCCCACATACCACCAGTACGTGTGTGTGTGTGTGTGTGCGCGTGTTTGTATGTGTGCTGATGCAGCAACAACCACTCCTTCCGTGCTGCATGACCGTGGAAGATATTCATAAACGGATAAACGAGGACCGGAGGGTTGGCAGCTGGTAACTTTTAGTGCCAAACATTATTCTTTGCTCTTTCGCTGCTCGCATGGTGCCTTGTGAGTAAGCAGTAAGCAGCTGCGAAGCCGGATACAACACGCAAATCAGGTCTATCACTGTGTGTGTGTGTCTGTGCGAGCATTTCTTTTCCGGTGCATTGGGGCGTGATGTAGCTTCTGGCGTGGCGTCCATAGTTTCACCATTTTTTTTGTCATGCTACCATTTTGATTATTGCAAAACCACCACCTTGGTTCCTTGTCTCCCGCTGCTGTGCTCATCTTGTCATCTCCAGGGCGCGTACATGCCAAGGGGTTTTCTGTAAGGAATGTACAGTAGACCCTCCGTATGCCTAACATCCGTAACATCGGATAGGTCGAAGAGCAAAACTGCTTGCTGCTTGAACCCATCAGGCAACGGAAAAGATGCCAACATTACCTTCTTGCTTCTTGCAGCCGGGATGCAAAACATTCAACACAACCAACAGCAGCACCGTCAGCAGCAGCAGCAGCAGCCGCCGCAGCATTTATCTAGCCTCCAACGCTTGGTGCTTCTCGGGTTCGGTGGTTTTGCGTCGTCAGGAATTTATGGACGAATTAAACTCTGTTCGTTCACCGTGAACGACGACGCAAGGCTCGACTCGACGAACTCGGCCTAAACATACGTTGGATCGCGTTGCGCTGGATCAAATGCTGCAATGATCGTCGCAGTGCCAGAGCACCAGCCAGCCGCAGACGTTTTCCAATAAATAGTGAGCGTACCCGAACGAAGCCGAAATAAATTCCAAACCAAACCCTAGCTTGTGGTCTAGCCGCTGGTGGTGGTGGTGGTTTTGTCGAGTTTAAATCTCATCCCGATGGATGACTGCGCTTCTTGCTGTGCGTTTTAGTTTTACTCGGTTCCGTCTGGCGATGCTTGGGCCGCAGCTAAACTGCTGTCCATTATCTGTCGTCGTGTTTTCCTTTGGAGGGCACGAAAAACCAAAACAACTGCGTGCCAAACACGCACGGCAACGAAACAAAAACCCCAAATGGAATGGAGAGCCACCGATGGGATGGAAACGTCCTGTTTTAATCCTTCGGACCACTTTGGAGCACGGCCAAGGCAAGCGCAGGCCAAGTAGTGGTCTTCGAGGTAGTATCCTTCATTAACGGGGCCCCGTCGTTCGTTCGTTCGTTGATGGTGGAAATTTATTCGATCATGTAAATGACACTTGAACGAACCATTTACACAGCTTTGCATCCCTAAAACCTCATCAAACCCCGATGGCGATGGTGCGGCACTCCGACGGTGAACCGACGATGCGCATCAAACCACTCACGCGACAGAGACTGTCCTCCGGTCCCTGGAGTGGAGCGAGCGTCATCGCGCACGCGGGGCGGCCACTTAGACAATGACATTAAAATCGGGCGGAATCGATGTTTAGAAGTATGTTAATTAGCATGTTAATCCTGCTCCCGGGCCGGGCAGTGGAAGGGAAGGTGGCTTGGGTGGAATGGTTTCGGCTACGTCTCTTGGGGTTGTGTTGATGGAGCTGCCGTTAGCATAATAATGAGCCCGGTTCGTTACATTTGGTCCCCGGGCTGTGGTGGTGATTGTGAAAGCTCTCCCCGATTTTCCGAAGGTTCCGCCGTTGCATGAGGAGTGGCAGGAGTAGAAGATGGGGGGATTGTGTTGTCGTAAATTTTGTGAATCCCCCCCCCAACGTTTGGAGACACACAAGCACGCAGCCTGATTCCGTGCATAGCAACACTGCTCTCGATTCTCGATGATGTTTACTTTGGACTGACAGTGTAAAGGACTAAGTAATGCTGAGGCAGCCTGAGGGTTGAACCTACGGAACAGAACATCGGGGACAGTTAGTAGTGAGAGTAGAGCTGGCCAGGTGTGAGGATTTCGTTCCGTTTATTGCTGCTGCTGCTGCTACTAAGTGTCCTTTCACTCACAGGCACACAGGAATAATAAACATGAAGCTTTCCAAATGATAAGTAGTGGTTAAGGTTGAGCTGTTTAGTTTAAATCAAAAGAAGGCAAGCAGCGCATCGGGTTTTTCTTGTTTAGTTTGGTTTTTTGGGGGCCATTTCCCCTTCGAGCACAACGACGAATGCCCGCCCCTCCTGTCTGGTGGGAATCTAAGTTCTTTTCATAAGATTATCCTCACCCTAGCACGTGATGCCGTTGCTGTTTCTTTGCACGAAGCATTGCATGCTGCTAGCACGCTGTTTACGTTCTTCATAATCCGTAGCACACACACACACACAGCAACACAGCTTAATGTCAGTGTCGGGGTCGGGTTCCTAGACAACGTGGTGCATGACACCATCACTTCACTCACTAACCGCATCAGAAAGATGCTCTCGAGAAAACGAAATTCTAAGACAAGCACGGTGCTCGTGATCCACATCGCACAACACACAGCATTAGCGACATGTTTTCACTTAATTAACGCTAATGTGCTTCCCTAAAGTAAATCGTTTTTCGGCGGCGGTTGTTTTGCTCTACGTTTTCTTCACAGAGTGTTAGTGCTTTTGAGGCACGAATCATCCACTGGATAGGGGTTTTGTAGCGACAATGAAGTTTCCTGAAACAGTATTTTTGTTAACCTACTGTTTAGTAAACTACAGCGTTAGGCATAAACGATTCCACAAAATGAACATTCTTTTGTTCACAAAACTATAAATGATAGTGCGCTAAAAAATTGTCAAGTTCATTCTAATATCTACAAGCGTTCAAAAGCATATCTCGCTATGTTTTGTAACCAAAAAGTTGTTGTAGAAATCAAAGTGTTCAATTGATTACTTTATATCTGGCTGGAAATTGTGGTTCATGCACTCCAATAGCTAAATGTGAGTTTATCTTTGGGTCTCGGACCATAACTAGTAGATGAGAAGCGTAGACTGGAAGCGTTGACAGACGTCCAGCAAATGGACCGCAAAAAAACAAAAATAGCAGCGATTTGAAAGAATTAAGCCATTTAAAGACATCGCGCGTTGGTTTCAACTACCGCCTATAATTCTTCAACACCGAAACATATTGGAAAAAATCAAACTGTTCCTTAAATATGATATTATTCGTGATAACGTTTAGCATTAGTTGATTGCAAATTTTCCAACATTTTTCAAAAGATGCTTGTGTATGCCTGTATTTTTCTGTATTTTTTAAATATTTCAATCCTCGTGCAGGAATTGGGGATGTACAAAGCATTGGCTTTTTGCTTTGAATGTTTGAACTATCTGAACTAATAAACAAACCAGCCATTCGGTTCTTCCTTTATCCCTCTATCGTGCCAGTATCGTAGAGTCGCGTGTTCGTGGCTAATTTTCTTCCAATCCCCAAAAGACGGCTCCACACAGACACAAAGTAATGGTGCGCATAGTGGTGCACCACTAGCCCATTGCTCGACGGTGAATTTTAAAGCAAGCCCCGTCAGTCGTCAGTCGTTCATCTGCCGGGGAAATAATTATACCGCGAGCGCCGTGTCACTGTGAGCGTTGCGTTACATACGAGAGCAGCATTAGAGCGCTGGTAAACACAACCAATCTCCCTGCAGACAAAAGAACCACAAGAAACTCGCTCTCCAGGATCTCGCTGGCAGACATTGTCTGTTACCTGAGACATAAGCGACTGGAACCACTGGAGTCTCGTTGCTGAGACGAAGAAAAGACGTAGTTTTTGCTTTCTTTTCCTTCCAACCGAACGGTGGTGGATGAATTTTGTAACATCT
>NC_064875.1:41830938-41833438 GCF_943734745.1 Anopheles darlingi | reverse complement strand
AAACAACGTCAACGTCGGCGTAAAGCTCGAGTGCTGCGAGGCTCGAGAGTAGGAAGCCTTTCCCGTCCCGAAGCGCAGCGACTAGACGCTCGACTAGAGCGGTGTTCTGTCTGGTCCGGTGTGCCGGGTTGTGCTAAATTTTGTGCGCCCGACATTGTGTAATTTTTATGAAATTAAACATTTATGCAAATTTCCTTCAACCCGCCCATTCTGGTGTATGTAATGATGGAAGCGCGACAATGCCGGTTCTGTGCTCCTTGAGGGCCACCCCTGAGTGAAAGGAAAGGAGGAATACACAAGAGAGAGAGAGAACGAGAGAGAGAGAGAAAAAAATCTAATAACCGACTACCGTAATGAATGATAATGAGAATCGGAAATATATCATTCATATAAATACCGGAGACCGACCCTACCACCCCATCCCCCTCCCCCTCCACCTATGTTTGCCCACACGTTCCTGTGAGACCCCCACATGCTATATTGCAGGACGTGCTCATACTTGAACCAACTGTTTTGTGTGGCATTTTTGCTGCTACTGTTGTTGGTAGAGGGAGCATAGAAAATAGTCCAAGAAAAAAGACAGACACACACACACACACATACACACAGGAAAAATGGTTTGTATGAGCGTTTCAATGGAACGAAATTATGCATTTTCCCAACATTTTCTCGGTAGTTTTTTTTGTGGTGGAAACAAACATTGCTTTTCGAAACATTTCATAAAAATTCAGTGAAGTTACGAATGGTTCCAGGGAATGTTTTCATTTCACAAAAACCCCTCCTCGCTTCTCTCGAGTCAAGAACCTCCTTCCTCGAGGACAACAACGACGACGACGACGACGACAACAGCGGTTGCGGTGGCAATCGATATTCGAATAAATTAAAAGTCCTTTTGCCGTTGTTTATGCTCCTGGCACAACTTCGAAGACGCCCGGGAAAGGGACGGATGAATGCGCTGGGACCCTCACCACACACACACACACAACACACACCCCTGCGTTTAACGAACGACGGACGACGAATGGGAAGTGGACGAAAAGTTGAAAGTCAATTTGGTTGAGTTTAACTTTGCTTCCGGTTCCGCATCGCGAGCAGCGCGCGTGCCGCAGACAGTGAGAGAGAGAAGATAGGAGGGAGTGGAGCTCGACCACGATTTGGGGTGTCGTTTATTGTGACCTTTCGCGCCACCTTTCGAGGACACATTTCTGTTGGTAGTGGGACAGGGAGCCACGACGCAATGAACGCAATCATTCGACTCAATCTATCAATTTCGAACGCGCTGGAGACGATGGAACAACCCTCCACGCCACGAAGGTGAGCTCGCCGGTCCCGGTTGATCGCAATTATTCATTGCCTTCAATGACGGAACATGGAACCATCCTTTCTGTGTCTCGGTGTATGTGTGTGTGATCGTAATCCATCGAAAGACATCGGGCACAAGGGGGGTTTTTTCTGCCGTCTGCCAGCTGTGCCACTGTGCAGAAGACGTCCTTTGCTGGTGGTATACGGAGTTCACTCCTTGGTGTCTGGAGGGAAGTTAATATATTTACCTTTATTGCCATTCGCGAGTCGCGACGTTCCCGGAGTAGACATTGGCAACAGGAGGGAAGGGAGATCGTGGATTTTGTCGCTTCGCTAGCATTCGGTTACTTTGGCAGAAGTCTACGGATTCTATTGGCATTATTGCGTTGGTGCATGGAGTAAATCAAACTTCCCTCACCCTGTTCTTAACAGTTGTGGAAGGGATCTCCCTCGAAGGATGTCTTATCAGAAGGGGTGATGAATCTGTGTGCGTTTATTTGCATTTTTGCGTGAAGTTATTGAATCCCAATACTGTCTCTTTCCGGCGCAATACTGTTGGCATTTCTGTGGAGTATCATCACTTTGCTTGTTGCTTATTGTGGTTCTCTTTGCGGCTGTTTCTACACAAGCAGACAATTTTAGTTGCAATAACCTAAATTTCATAATGCAACAAAATGGCAATAAATAAATAATGTATGTGTAGAGATACTTATCAACAGAGATACGCAACAAATCAAGAAAATTAAAGCAAGAAAGCATTAATATCGGTCCAATTTCCATACATGTGTGCGTGTGCAGACATATGTGAGTGTTTTTATTATGGTTTGACATGGAACATTCTAAGTCCTTATAGCTCCTTTCTGTAGCTAAAAATCGTAAAGTGGCCGTTAACCTCTAATTGTTTGTCTTTCATGTTTTGTTTTACTAAAACGCAAAATGCAGAGGCAGAAAAACACAGTGTTTCCTCCATCCACTGAGCACAATCTATGGGATCTGCAATTGAAAATCGCAATGAAATCGCAGCGTGTGGACCGTCCTTTACACTTACTTTTGCATAACTTAGGCTGTGGCATGAGGTTCTACGCATACGCATGCGTGCCCGTTTTCACGCACTCCACGCATCCGCATGCGTTTTTCCCATTCGAATTAACCAGTAAAATGAGTTTTAATTAAATTTAGTTTGCAATTTAGTTTAATT
>NC_064875.1:41743438-41825938 GCF_943734745.1 Anopheles darlingi | reverse complement strand
TGTTCGTAGTGCGAGTCGCCTAAAGGGATGCTGATCACCGCTGACGGATAGAGGTCAAGTGGGTTGAACTGGGTAAACTCCTCCTTGTGCTCGCGCTGATTGGGCGGTAATTCGCGTTATCATTCTCCTCCCCCTTCCACCATCCTTTACATGGTGTCCTGTTACACAAATGTACGAATCGTGTCCGCGTTCACTAAATGTTGGTTGGTTGGTTCGACGCGGAAAAGCAGATTATCGTCGTAAAACGTCACAAGCAGTGGCCCGATTGGTTCGAATTCAGTCCGGAAAAACCTACCTGGCATGCCTGACACTCAAATGTAATTGGACGCGAAAATGTTCACCGTTTGCCATTCGCTTTCCTTTTTCATTAGCACGAACACAAGGCTGTGATTAACACACAAGGTAACGCAATTGTGTTGCTGCTGGGCTGCTGGAGTGTTCGTCGAGATCGTCTGTCAATTTTATCAATTCAGCTTACAATACCAACTGGGCCAATGAGGTCCAATTGTTTTCTTTTTCTCCATTTCGTTTTTTTTATTGGACCAGCTGCCAACCGCTACCGGATGTTGCGAAATAATGGTGGAACAATTGGTTGACAGCAGCTGCAGCAGCACCGCTTCCCTTCGTCCTTTTGCTCGCGTGCGATATGTGCATGATGTGCGGTGTGTCGTCTGGTGGGAAGTAATTAATCAAATGAAAATTATCGACATAATTGATTAACATTGCGCCAACACACACGCCCCGGAGTCTGCGAGCGTAATTTGCATTGCATTGCCACAGCTGCGCCCACCGCTCGGGTTTCTGCGGTATTCCGGCATTAACTTGCCATTGCCTTCCGGTGCATCCGTTCGAATACGAGTTCGAGCGGATGGAAAAAACTGACACCACCCGTCCAACCCGTTTTTCCCGGAACATTCATTTGTCATTCGCTTAATCGCTTTGCTCGCGGGTATGATTTTGTAACCGTATTTTTGGACACTAAACGGGGCATCCTGTTGATTGAGTGCGAGCGTTTTTTGGGGTGGTTGGGGGATACACTCACAACAGGACTGGCGATTAGTGTTAATGTTGGTTATTGTTGTGTTTATAAATTAACTGACACCGAACGCTTTTCAGCATCAACGCTGGTGAAGCATCTAAATCATCGAAAGGAGCTGACACGCAACTTATGCATGTGGGTTTACTGTTATTAGCTAATCGTTAACGGCAACCTGACGCCTTGGAGTATTCTATTTCAGTCTTGTGTTGATACAGGAATACAACATTCCGTTCCATTTGGCAAAATCCAACAGACTTATAGTAGCAAATTCCTCATCAGTCGAGTTAGCTAATAGAAAAATGAGTGTTTGCACATCTGATATGAATAATAGTAAATCTAATTCATTCCTACAAAAAACACATTTTATCGGAAAATTTTATGAAAAATCTTCGTTAAGATTTGTCAAAATTAGGATGAAATAAAGTTGCTATTGTGGCCAGCCACGGTTAAGATGTAACAAACTCGCATACGATCGTAGTAACTGTAATAAATTCCTTGACTCTATCTTATATGTTAATATTTATTTATTTTACATCCTGTGCGCAAAAAAATTAAAGAAGAACCTTTCTTTTAAAGACGGTTTTAAACGGATCAAAATAAATTAAAATTGATGGAAAAAATTTGGATTAAATTCCACAATTCTCATTTCTGATCAGCAAAGTCACTCTATTTCTGATGGTAGACTTAGCTGGCCATGCATATCCTTCCAGCACTTTGTGTGTGTGTGCGTGTTTCCGAGATGCAAAATAAAGTTGCTATGGTGGCTGTTTGAAACTTTGCAACTCGCCAAATGACAGCAAATGAATGTTTATTTACCGTGAATGGATCTATCGTGGTCTTGCATCTTTAGAGTGGATTTATCAAGAAAATGATCCGGAAACTTATATCTATTAACTGAATTTAGCAATAGGTCGCTAGGGAATTGGAATTTTGACAGCAAATTACAGATCACATTTTCGGCCTGACTAGATAATTGAAAGATCGATTGCCACTGTTAAGTAGTAACCACTGTTAAGTAGCCACTGTTAGTAGCAGTAAACATTTGAAGCGCTCATTCTCACTCGTTCTGATTGTTCTCAAGACTAATATTGCATCGGTGTATCGGCATCTAAAAGCAATGCTTTTACAACAACGAAATGACGCATCGAAGATGCGAACCCTGATGCTAGCGCCAGCTTTTTGCTGATGAATTCAATAACCGTCCCAACGCACAGCGTGTTAGTAGCCACCAAAAACCACTCGGAAGCTGCTGCTGCCGTGGCGTTACGAAACCACCGGCGCAAGAAGTTTGACTGCCGGGATGAGCAGCGACTATAGCTGACAAGGACCTCCAGGCAAGGTGCCATCAACAGATACCTGTTTGGAATAATGAGTGGGCGATGAAGATGTGGGGCTGGCTGTGTTGCGCAGCGCAGAAAGCCCACGCCAAGCCGGAACACGACATGGAGTGAAAAGTGAAAAGCAAACTTCCGCCATGATAGACGGGAGGGCGCAACAGCGCAACTTGCTTGCGTGTTGTCTTCTGGCGCACCATATCATATCGTTCCACCCTCCCTGTGCATATGTTGTGGTGGTGGTGGTGGTGGGTGGCTGCGGTGTTGAATCTATAAATTTCCTCCTTCCCTTCCCGGGGACCCGGGGTTGGGGTTTGTTGCGTAGAATCCACCATCCAAGGAGGCGAACCGCACATCTTACGTCTGCGCCGCACACACACGCACACACGCACGAACGCACACGCTCTAAAAAGCTTTTCAGCGCCGGCTTGGATCGAGGGGGAAAAACTTGAAAGCAAAATCCTTTGATAATTTTCCTTCAACAGAACGTCTACCGGCCTGTCGGCAGTCGTTTGGGTATCTTCCTTCTCCTACTTTTCTTACTTCTCGTGCCCTGAAAACGTGACCTGGTGAGGCATCGCGTTTTCAGCGCCGCTTTTCTTGCTTGCTTGTTGAACCAAACCAACCGTTGGACGTTCACGCACACGTCATAGAAACTCACTTCATCTCATTGGCTCGCTGACGCTTTTCCTTGCTATTCGGGACACCGTCTTGTCCTTCTGCAGCCAACAGTGACGTCCACGTTCGGCCGTCATGTTACAGGCCGCTCGGCGCTCGGCACTAGCACCTAAACCTGGCGAGCTTTTTTACCTTTTTTTTGTCTACCGCACCGGTTCCGGCTCCGTTCCGGTTCCGGTCGCACCCTGCAGAAGCAACGTCAATTTTGAGCAACTACCTGTTTATGCTCCCGAAGCACGTCGCTCGTGTATTGACTATTTCATCTGACGATGAAAGTGCCTTGACTTGGGACCGAGGGGCTGTTGGAAGAAACCCACCATCAGCGATGCAGCAACACCAACACCACCACCAAGACCGGTGCTAACGCTTCCGTTCCATCTCGATGGCTACGAAAATTGAGGCGAAACTTTTCGGGGCCAACAACTTTTGCGTCGTCCCTACAGCCAGGTAGCGCACACAACATCTCTCATCACCTGGCCATCCGGCCCAACAACATGTATATTTGCTTTGTTGAGGACCTCCGGAGAGGATGAGGACCGGCGATTGGCGGAAGCTCCTCGTTCGGTCCCGACTTTCTCAACCGCAGCAGCAGCGGCGGCAGCAGCAGCAACAATATGATACACTGGGCACGGCACGGTCGTCGGAAGGAAGTTCCGGTCGGTAATCCAAAAAAGTGGGTGCGCTACCGGCCACCGAATGGAGAGGGATCCGATCCGGGAGTGGAAGATGTATTTCCAAGAATTGCCAATCGTTGTTCTTGAGTGTTGAGGTGCCCAGCGCCTTTTCGCCTAATGGATTGGAAGGTGGTGCTGCTGGATGATGATGGTTTGACTTTCGTCGACGTCGTCGTCGAGATCACACTCGAGTCTATCGACGAGTTATGTGCTGGGCGCTGTATTGAATAGCAAAATTGTTTTCTGCAATAGCGCCGTGCGCACACACGTACCCGAAACGTTCCAATGTCTGCTCTAGGGGTGCCAGGTGCTAGAGTAATTACCTTGACAGAGACAGAAAGCCACATTCCAGTTACCATCAGCGATTGAAGTTTGAAATGCATTTGTTTCACAAACCAGACGAACTTCATTTCAATCAACGGAAACTACAAAACCTTAAACAGCCCCGGGATACTTTGCGAACTTTAATAATTTGATGTTCCTTGGGACAGTTTGCTCTTAAAAGTCCGACAATCGTTGAGACTCAACTCTCCGCTCTCCTTTCTAATGGATTTTCTACCGAGTTGAAGAACCTTTACCACCACCAGCAGCAGCACACCAAAAAGGCTCAGCTATCAGCTCGGAAACACGGCGATGCGATGGCGGCAAATGGTCATAAATAAATTGTCGTCATTTATCAACAAGATGATGGCCACGGGAACGTGCAAGTGAACCGCTCCAGTCATTACCTCCGGATCCGGACTCTGGGTGCGATTTCAGCGCGCTGCTTCATGAACTACGGATGCGCCATTTGCGCCAAGTTTGTTCCACCGTTTGCTGGCAAGAAAAAGTGTCCATTTGAAGAGTGACGCGACGGACGGACAAGATAAAGAACCTTAAACTCAAATTACAGTTCGGCAAAACCGTCGCTGCGGGGCGCATTTTATCGCGCCCTCGTTGGGATTTACTCGGGTTTCTTGAGCGAACATCATTATGAATTGTGTGCCAAAAAGCGTGCAAAGCGATGAGAGAGCTTGATCATGCCAGATGTTTGGCAAGCAGTACACAGCAAACAAACAGCGCGAATGACGTTCTGAATGGCAACTTGCTTCCTCCTTCCTTCGAGCAGTGCATTCCTTGGAGGCTGGAGGAACAGCCACAACTCTCCGTTTAAAGCGACCGGAGTCTAGTTGACTCCATTCCTACCAAGCAGGTTGATTCGTTATTTTTTCATTCAATTTCCGGTACAACTACTTTCCCCATTGGAAGTGTGATGCCTTCTGTCTGATGTCGATACATGTCTGACGATCCACCGGTTGTAGTAGTGGCCGACGAAGCCGGAAGCCGGAACCAACTCGAACAGCGAAGGGGACACTAAGGAGTTTCCGAGTTGCTGGTTCAGCTCAAGGCAAAGAGAGGGTTTTGTATTAACCAGGAACCACTTCCAGGAAGGAAGCAGATCCCCGGGTACAGAGGGACACAGCCAGACAGACACTAGCCCCTAGGATGTAGCCAAAATGGTGCTAGCCGCAAAACAGTTACAGCCAGCGTCATTGGCATCGAAATCCAATATAAAACAATTCCCAGATGACGACTTCCCAATCGAACCAGCACGAGCTAGTGGTCGCTTCCTGGACGTTGTAACAAGTGGGCCCTTAAGCGAGGGATACGAGGGTTTCGGATCCGGCGTCACAGCTCCTCATGTGTAGCTCGTGTGTTGGTCTGTTGTTTGGTGCGATGCGTTATTAGTTCCATTGGGGCTTTCATTTACGTCTCTTTCGTGTCGAGGAGGGTAGTGTCCTTTGGCAGTAGTAAGGGTGGGCCCCGACCCCAATCCCGATGGGCCATATCTGGTCGAAAATGGCTGCAATTGGTTGGTCGTCGGTCTGGTCGTCGGTCGAAGGAAGGAAGCGCTCCGCTATTGCTATCATTATATGACGTAGCAGTCGCATCCCTAGAGAGAAACCACAACACTACCCCTTACTTCTGTTAGTAGTGACCAGCACACACCCCGGCACACCCTCCGATTGCATCAATAGCGTAATGTGATTTCTTTATGTCTCATTTGGGTGTTTTCTTCGGGGGGAGGCAAAGGTCCACCGCATGACGGTCGGTAGACTATGCAACAGGACACACTATTACAATAGAAAGCTGATGGTCGGTGGTCTGCTGGTTAACTGACCAGCAGAGCAGAGGACGCTTCCGAGGGACAAGCTGTTCGATTGCACGTGGGTGGGTGTGTGGTGCTGTTTGTGGAATGCTTTCTTTATTGGATTTCTTTATTGAATTTAATGCATACCAAATGAGCAACGGGGTGGGTCTTCAGGAGTGTGTGTGCGTGGACAACGGTTACATGATCAGAAGAGGGTTTAAAAGAAGTAAAGAAAAGGGGGTGTCCTTTGGCGTATTTACCACGAATTGTTTTCACTCCTCGTACCGAGAAGGGCGAATAATGGATAAATGATGTTTTGTTTTTGCTGCTCATGGCCTGTGGCCTCTTTCTACAGACTGGCAGCAAAAACCCCGTAGTCCGTATCGGTTATCAGTAAGTGGGTTCCATTCTTAATGGATTTTTTGAATAATTAATTAGCGAACTAAATCCGACAATCCGGCGTGAATTTTGCGGGGGGAGAAAACTAAAGATTAGCCGCACTATGCGCTGTCCTTTTTTGGGAGTTACATTTAATAAACACTATCGCTAAGCATAGAAGATTTATAAAAAGTTACCAAATAGATACAAACTGATTGTAAACGTTCTCTTCCTTTCAGACCATGTCCGGGAGTTCCAGTGTGGCAAGTTCTACTACAGAACGTTCTATCTTGACGAGGAGCGAGACGCCCTATACGTCGGAGCGATGTAAGTATTCAAATCAAATAGTTTTGCTAACACTATTTACTATTTAGGCGGTATCGACGATGGTGTTATTGCTATTTTATTCTTTCTTAAGGTGCATGGCCACGATAGTAACTTTCACAGTAAAGAAACTTTCATTGACTGTCATTTGCTGACTACAAAACTTTATTGTGAATACATTAATATTGATTGATTTTGAAACGATTTCTTGCACTCTACGGGAATTACATTTCCGGGACAGATTGTAAAAAAAAATGGTAACTTAAGAGCCCTTTAGTCGACTAACAACGCAACAAGTCGGGAGCTTATACCGTTTATAGGAACGTAAATTTGCTATCGTGCTTGTCTATGACGAGGAATGCAATCTTTATTCTTCCGATTATGCGACAAAAAGGTAGCTTTTAATTGTTCAAAGCATTTCATCTTTACTGACCAACACCGACTTGTCTGAATGTCACACCAGATCTTCTATTTTATCTAACTTATTTTCTTTTTGAACCACATCTTGAAAGTGCCCCTTCGTAGCGACCATCAACATGCAACATTAGCACCGGAATCCCCATTGTCGTGTGCAAAGTGTAGTGAAGCGAAAAGCAAAAAACAGGAAAATACCGGAACCGGATACCGGGTGCAAAGCACTGAGTGCGAGAATCACAAATTCGATAGAAGCTCCTTGACTCCCCTCCGCCCACCGCTTCGTGTACGCTTCAATGCACGATCATAGAGGCACGATCTTAATGTAAATTAGATTTCCCATTCTTGCGCCACTTTTGTTGTCCCCACCGATGGTATAAAAATGGACCGAGCACATCATGCTGCTACCGGCGGTGAGCGGGAAAGCGACAAGATCAAAAGGATGGACTCCAGCTGCAGGACCTGATGCGGCCAATACCAATGTCCTTTCCACATTGGTTCGCCCTCCATATTGGCGATCCGCGCTAGTTATGTAGCGATGTAGCGGAGTGAAAATGTGCTAAAAGAAAACTTGTTTCCCTCCGTTTCTTTTTGTATCATTTGCGCGAACGCGTTCCACGGCATTCCCGCTGCTCCGCCTTTATCAATTGCTTGCTGGAATGCAGTGGTTCCCATTTCCTCCACCCAGTGCCCTGCTCATCGTCTCGGACTCGGGTTCTTTCTTCGTTTTAAAACGCGCTACGATGTGTTGGTGGAATACCAACCAAAATGCCATCAGCGATTTTCCGATAAAATTAAGAATTCATAAATTGAAAAAAAAACGAAGGTTTTTCCCTATCTGGCGCACCGAGATTTCCACAGGGGCTCACTTCCGGTGGTGTCGGTGCGTGACCTAGACGCTAAGTTGCCGCATTTGCAGCCAGTGTCTAGTGTCTAGTGTTTGCTCTTCCCTGGAATGGCACTAATAGGCAACATTCCGTTGGTTTCTTTTTTCTTTTGATATTCTCTTTGCTGAAAATGGCTGCCGTGACTATCTACCTAGCGACTATCACAGAGGGGGAAGCATTTTCCATTTCTTGCGATTTACTCACGCTATAATGAACGCTTCAATAGACGAACTTTCAGTAATTCTGTTCACATGATTACTGGCGAAGGCTCAAGGTAGCCTCCAACCCCAGGAGCGAACAACTTGCGGCCAAATTTAATTTGCGTCTAGCCGCCTGCCACATCATCTCGACGTGTAACGACGTGGCCTCCTCCGACCGCTGGTCGCTGTCACTGTTCATAATCCAATCTGTTAATTTTCAACTATTCGCACTGAATCAACTCATTATTCATCGTTCGGTTTTGATATTCTGCGCGCGCGTCCGTCGCGACCGAGCACGACTCACCATTGCGCGTCGCCTCCAGCATTCCTTTTTTGTCCGCCTTTCCGAACGAAATGGAGATCTGACGGTGGTGTTGGCGTTGGGTGGCGTGTTGGTTTTATCACTTTAAATCCGTTTCGCTCACTTCTTCGACACGTTTCGCCCGCCGGAAAGTGGTCTGGGACTGCGCCGGCTCACTCCAAGCAGTCCCGGCTCTAAGTCTTGATGGTGGTGCAACGTTCAAGTGTCCCGTCCCGTACATAGGACACTTTGTTGCCACGGGGTCCCTTTCGCATGGTTGGTGCAAAAACTGTAAAAGTAACTGAGTCGTGATGCTGTAGTCGGTACGTTGAATGGAAGAGAAATGCAATAATGACTTTCAAATCGCGAGCAGCATGATGGGGTTTGAGCGTCTTTTTGCGAATAATTGTCACTGCTTACAGTGCGCATCGCTAGATAGATTCGTTTTGCTTACTTGCCTCGAACAAACTTATAGCGCAAATGAAAGGAAAACAATTTAAACCAGATTCTCTCGTTAGTATTAGGTCTCTGGATTAGTTTTTTCGATTCTGCTAAAACTTGGTGTCATTAATTTTGGGTCAATTCAACAGCCCCCTATGTTATGCCATTTTAAAGTGTAATAAAACACATTTCAAACAATATAAGTGACTGCCCATAATATTAACTAAAACATATGTTTTTCTAGGGTTGCAAATGTTGGGTTCAGTGCCTAAAAAGTCAATTTTGCGGGAAAATTCAAAAATGTTCTTTTATTTGAACAAACCAGGTGCTATAAGATATCGTTTGTTGGTTTTACATAGATGATGTATATGGTATGATACATAAAACATGTGAAACCTGGCATCAAATAATTAGAGCCAATGATTTTTACATTACACGTTTACTGGTTGAGGATGAGGAGTGCTTTCGACATGGAATTCGAAAAATTATTGAAGGATGGGAAAAGTAGTGGCCAGTGATGGGCAATATTTGGATTAATATAATTATTTCTTTTGGTATTGAATATAAATGCGTTTTGTTAAGCAAACAAATAACAAAAAACTAATATAGGAAACTAATATTTAAACTTGATTTGCTTGGTAAAAATGGAAGCATCCGCGAAAAAGGAAATAATTCTCTAGAAGTACGTCAACCATAATGCGAAAGAAGAGATGCGTCGCTTTGACAAATGAAGCAAATTAAGCTTCAGTTTCCAACCGAAACCGAGTAGAATGACTCACTCCGGAGTAACGTGTCACGCAACAGACAGTAGGAAAAATGCCGAAAAGAAAATACCGAAAGAAGAAGAAGCTCAGACTCAGTTCACTAAATAATTCACCACGACACCGAAGGAACGAGTTAAAAAAGTGAGTAGCTAGGACTCGCAACGTCTTGGCGAAAGTTTTTCCCGGGGGGAAAAAAAACCCCGCCAAAACTTTACCCTCATTCTCGTTAATTTTTCCGCGCACCAAAATCCGGCACCGGAAATTGTTTGCTAACATGTTTTTATGTAGTTTTGGACAGAGAAAAAAAAAACACGTTCGCTCGCGTGCCACTAACACCGGCGGGCACTATCATAAGAACATGCCATTTTGTTTCGTTTCATGTCCGATGGATTTTAACGTATGATAAAGCTATTAAACGGGTAGGTAATGATAAGCGGCGCTCAATTGATGCTGCAGCATAATAGGCGCTCCATTCCCGGGTCCGTTTCCGAGGGGGGACCACAAAGATTTCACCACGTTCACCACAATTTCCATCACCGAAATCACAGCCCAAGCATTACTCGGGAGTCTCGGGCCCTTCTTCCGTTTGGGGTTCACCTTATGGTCCAGCAAAGTTTTCTAAACCCCTTCTCCTCGTCAACGTTGTTGTCCTTGTCGTCGTCGTCGTCATCGGTACGTGCCTTGTCGTGCCGGTTATGGATTGTTGAAATTCCGGTTGCGTGCGACGACGACGACCACGTCCTTTCTTCTTCGCTTTGAAGTTGATGTCGCTCGTCACACCGTCGCCCAGACACAAACACACACACGCGCGCGCACACACCGGAGTCCAAGCGACCATGGAAACCAACCAACCAACCAACCAGGCAGGCGGCGTGTCCATGTTCTCATCGGTGGCCTAATTGAATTTATTTTTAATTACACCATCGCACGTACCCACTGCTGCTCGTGGCACGTGTAATGGGAGACATTCACCACTCCTGGTGCTGGTGGTGGTAGTGGTGGTGCAGGAAAGGGCCCTGGTTTCGCTAGGCCAGGAACAGTTTGCAATTTAACTTTATTTCGCCTTTTGCGAGCGTGCGAGCGTCCCTCGTGTCGTCTCTCTCTCCCGCTTTCAACTGCTGCTCCACACGCCGGTTCCGATGTTGATTTTGCCAACATTTTATCACGGCACATACCGAACGACCGACCACCCATTGCCATTAGGGCGCGTGAAGGGGCTCGTGAACCAAACGCGAGGACACACGAGCGCGCCTCTAATGCGTTTACCAGCTGGCCTGACCTGGCATGGTCTGGTCACCGGTCCACGGACTGCAGTCGCAAGTAATTGAACTGCAAACAGCTGCACCGCAGAGCGTGCCCCGGTCCGCCATTGCGTGCCAAAAACTGCACTCGACGCAGAAAGGGCGAGCGCACGACGGAGAGAGATCACTATCCATAGTTACGATGGTTCCGGAAATAATTGCGCGAACTTCCTATCGCAGTGGGCCCCGCACTGGGCCCTGGGCACTATGGGAACGGAATGCAATGTTTTTGTTTCATGTTGTTTTTTATTTTGCTTGCTGTTCCCGTAGCCATTATTTTTTTTCGTCGTTTTTGCTATCCTTTCCCGGTAATATCGTCACGCTAAAACCGCGTGACCACAAGGATTATAGGGGAAGTCCGCAAGCATACATAGGTGATCCAGCAAACGGGGGTTTGGGGTCCGCACTACTATCGGCGGAAGCGGAACAGTACACATAACAATTAGTGGCTATTGCCGGGCTGCTGCCGCTTGTTTGCTGCTGATTGTGCGGTATCAAGATGGTGACCACCTTACCTGGTTTTTGGGGTGGATTAATTGGACACCCCAACGTGCGCTAATGAGCGGCTATCACACACACACAAACACACACACGCACGCGCCAGTGGCAGTTTGATAAATGACTAAGCATTATTGCAAGCGACTTCACGACACGCTAGCGCAGCGCGGCCCCGCGCCTATGTCTGTTTGAATTATGGAACTACGATGCAGGTGTATGAGTGTGTGTTGCAAGCGAAAATGAAAGGATATCGTCTTATCGCTAGCAAAGATCCGGAATTAAAGAGCTCGTGTGACCTGGGCACTTGGGTGAAAGCAAATCAAACTTTCAATTGTTGTCTTCAAAGGTTCATCACTGCTGCTGCTACTAACGTATACATAAAAAAAAATAAATGGTGATTAAGAAAAAACTAAGACAGTTAAATAAGTTCTTTTATCTGCATTTCGAAGGAAAATTTATCTCTTTTCACAGAAAATTGCGCCATTCAGAGTAGCCTTCCGATAGTTAGCTGGAATTTTTAACATCGCGGTCGATAACATATTTGTGCACATGGCTTTCAGTTATTTCAATGATTTTTCTATCAATTCCTTTTCCGTTTTCGCCACAAAATTGTTTAGTAGATACTACGATTGAGGTTTGTTCCGAATTTTTCGATGGGATGGGAATTGTGTACCATATCGATATTTAAACACGTTTTTTATCGATCTTGTTAAACTGCTGCCGCTGAGACAATGCCTGTTGTTCCGAGTCCTCGGCGGATGGTATTTTCGCCTTCTGGCATGTGTTTCTATATTCGTGAGGTAATGTTATACTGTTTGGTCAGTTTCAGCATCCTTTGCAGCTTCTTGTCGCTCATTGAATCGGCCGTACGGAACCGAGCCATTTCTCGATCCTCTTATCATTGTCTCATAGTGCAAAGGTGGTGTAGACACCGAAACAGAAATCCCCGGCATCTACATCTATCGTTCTTGTAATGCTTTAACGTCAGAACGGAATAGTTTTACTATTTTTTGCGTTTAGACGTTTAGAGTTCAACTGAAAAAGGTTCCAAAAACTGTTTCAAGTAAACTAATTAAATTACCTTCCATATGAAATGTACAGAACTCAATTACCTCAATTACCTCAATTAATTTTGTCTCTTTTTTGTATGCAAACGTTACATTCAAGACTTCTTTGGCCCGAGGACAAACGGCATTAATTAAAACATTCCCTGTTTGGATAAATGGTCTGCAAAACAGTCTGCGTTGCGTTTGCGTGCGTATTCAGCTCTCTTCAGGCAGCAGCAGCAGCAGCAGCAGCAGTTTTCCTTCTATTCGTGCGATTCGCGGGTCCAAAAAAGGCCAACAAAGAATCCCGCTTTCGAGCTGTCGGGGCTTGGCCTGCACTGCACTGCACGCCGCGTGTAATGAATCCTTGTGCCTTGTGTCCCCACCTGACAGCGAGGAAAGTTAGTTTATTGCATCGGCAACCTGCGCCTTGTGCCTGCGATTGACGGGATGGTTGGGGGCTGCGTTGTAAATAATATTAGTTTTATAGTTTAACATTCGCCCGGCAGCCCGACTATCGTGGCGCGCTGGATCCTAGTCGTGGTTCGTGGCTCGTGGCTTGTAAAACATGATCTACTGCTTGCTACAGCGGCACCAGAAACGGGGTGGTGAGGACCCTCGTTACTCTGCGGTCTCCGTTTCTTTATGAGCCTTTTCCCTCGCCGTACGAGACGGATGATGGTTTGTATGTTTCTGTTTGCCTGTCTCTGTGTGTGTGTTTATGATGGAGTCAGACCTGGGGTCGGTTCTGGCGGATGGTGGTGGATGACGAATGGATTTTTGATGATGTTTGCTTTTCCTTTACTTCGGGGTTTGAGTTTTTTTTTGCACTCCCGACTCGACTCGTCTCGTCGTCAGCGCCAGAAGATCATCGTTAAGTCCCCGGGATCGTATTGGCGGAAAGCCGTTCGCTGCAGTCCAGGACGTCATCATGGAATGTAGACGCGCATTTATGTGTTTCGCGCCGTTTTTACGTCCACTACCATTCGTGTGGTTGCAGCTGTAATGACCTACCGCTGTCGGGTGCATTTAGAGGCGTAGATCGAGGCTGCAAGAAGTGCAAGAAAGCATCGAGCACGACAACGACGACTCCCGGTGACCAATAACGCCAAGAAACAAATCACAATCCACGCAGTAGTCTCTCAAACTCGGCGGAAAAGGACGATAATTTGAAATGATTACCGAAAGGCGCCATTTGCAAAAGACGCCATTGCTTCAACCGCGAACGCTCGCGCCTGTTTGTGTGTGTGTGTGTGTGTGTGCTTCCGGTTAGTAACACGCGACGATCCTTTTATGTCTTGACTGGTGCCACGCCACGTAAGCACACACGTAGTACTCTGGTTTATGAGCGCTCGTAACGGGATATGCTTGCAAGGTTTCCTTTTTTAATGCGAAGAAAGCTGCTAGGTTGATTTCTTGAAAGTAGAGTTGGAAAGCGATTCACGCAAAGAGACGAACCGAGAGTACACATTACGATGACGACGACGGTGACGATTTGGATGTGGTGGTGATGGTTGTGGCGTTCTTTGATTGTTTCATCGCACCAAAAAAAAAACGCGAACGATCGTCACATAGACGAAATGATGTTGTCGTCACCAGCAACGAGAGAGCTCGAATTACGCTTTATGATTTGTGTTGGATGCTGATGATTGTTGGATTATCGCGACCATACGCAGCTCGCGCTCTAGTTCACAAACAACGCACCCAAAAACGCCATTTTATCACTCGCGACTTACAAGGAGCTCGTAATACATTTCCCTCATTAAAGAAAAGTCGTAAAGGTGGCCCAGCCTTTCCCCGAACATACTTTGCAGCTCTGCATGGATGGACGGATTTGAAGACAGCTGGATGGAAAATGGGGTGTATGGTGTACTTCAGCAATTTATTCCAGCATTTTCGCGCTAGGGTGTGTCGTGCCGTGCCAGGGGGGGATGTATTCTCGGGAAATAATTAAAAATTACCTTCGTTAGTGTAGAGAATACGCTTTCTGCTTCGGTGCTTTCCCTTCCAGCAGCAGAGTTCCTTGTCAATTCTCCGTTGCTGGAAAGCATTGGCAGCAACCCTTCCGGATTATGGTTGTCCCGCATCTGCCATACTCCTCATCATTGATGAGAAAGGAGGGAAGAGGATCGAGTTTCCTATTCATTTCCATCGGCACACTTAGATAATAGGATGGAAGTTTTCCACGAAAATACCTTCACCAAAAACCGATTTCCCTCGAGAGGGTGTGTGTGCGGTGGGTGGCCCTCGTAAAGACACGTGACACACACACAAGCACACACCCAGACAGATAGACGGGTTTACAGGACCCTATTAGCAGCACAGAAACTGGCAAAATCGGATGCTGACGACCCTGCCGTGGTTCTGTTCCGGCGCAAAACCACAGAACGCTGAGGATCAGCTATCGAGTTCAGCATTGCACGGTGGGGAAGGTGGTTTTTGGAGAATATTGTATTACCAATTAAGATCTACCTGGCCCCGGACCAGACCGAACACTAAGCGAAGCGGTTTCATCAAATTGGTAAATGTTTCGGAATGTGTTATTGAAAAGCCAGGTGCCCGTAGGTTCAGTTCAGTGGCAAATATTGAGGCCTTCGAGCGTGGTGAATATGTTTCCAAATATTCAGATTATAGTGTAATGGTTTGCGAACCACCATTTGCGTAAACCGATCAGTTATAAGTGGTAGAACCTCATCGCTACACAGATCCAATCAATATTATTCACATACAAACCCAAACACCAAAGGGCGCCTGTATCGGAATGCGGCAGTACAGATAGTGAGCAAAATTCTTGCTAAATAATTGGGTATTATTCGGAAAATCTTGTCTTTCGTTAGTCTTCTAAACTAGTGTCTATTGTCAATATTGCGTAAGCTCTTTTATAAGCTATTTCTAATAGCTTTCTCAGCACTTAGAACTCGTTATCATTTCTGTTTAATTTTAATCACTTTCGTCTCAGACGTCATTGATGGTATATGTGGTTGGCTTTTGTATAATCGAAATTTATTTTGGGTTTGAGCTGTCAACCCTTGTCCAGCCTGTAATATATCGGTGAAAAATGTACCGTAGCCCTGGAATCATTTCCTAACATAGAGCTGTCGCTTTACATATGTTCGATAATAAAACGATGGCAACTCGGAGTTATCATCAAAAATTTGCTATGTACATCTACGCTTTTGATTACAAATTTATTGAAAATTGAGCAGCTGCTCCAATTCAACAATAATCTCCATAAATTTTTTATTTTCAAACATGCTCAAATGGCAACTTGTTCAAATGGCCGAATATTGAATTTTCAAAACAGACGAAGTGTTAGTTATCTACGATTTAAATATTTTTAGGCCAAAAAACTCATAGTGTGTACACTTGTAAATACAAATTACCATTTAGATTCTTATAACAAGAAGCTTAGATTCTTATAACATGAACAAGAAGTTAAACATATTCAGTGGTAATAAAGATAAATACGTCTTGTTAACATGATTAGGGAAGGACTTAAGTTCTCTTCGTCGTTTCACTCGTTTTGAAGGGCAACTTTGTGAAAGCAGTATATTCTTTTTCTGTAAAATATTAAATGCTTTCGAATCATGATACACGAACAGAGTCTAATAACCTACTAAATGGATAATGTGTTGATCCTCGATTTAGAAAGTTATCCCCTGGAAATACAATACACACCCTTACAATGGCATATTTATTGCCCATTTTCTACTGACCTTATCCGGTTGATTGAATCATGTTTTTACGCCATTTTTTTAACGCAACCTATCTGCATGAATTGGTTATGGCACAAGGATGACGATAAAGCGCATAATACAAATGAATGAATGAAGAGGATGCTGATAAGTCCAACACCCCACACCGCGGTAATCCGGAACCGTTATGATAAGATCAGGACAAAAAAGGGAGCATACCTGTGCGGGGGATGTCCGGTATGGCATGTAAAAATGGCCGTTCTCTCCATTTTAATCAACATATTGTTCACTCGGCTGTATCAATAACAATCGAGGAGAGAGCGCACCTTTCGCTCCCTAGATGACCCTTGATATCTTCGATAAAAAATCCCCCCACTTTTCTCCGTTCCTTCCTCCCTGTTGGCCCTCGTGGCGTACGACGACGGAACAAACTGTTCCGGAGATAAACCGAAGGAAACGCGTCTCTGATAACGGAGCGCCCCGTTATACACAAAACCTATAAACCATCGCTTGGGCGGGATAAAATAGGAACCCAAACAGCTGCCTGAAGCGAACGATGGGAAGGTTTTTCCGGACCTGTAAGGATGGGGTTATCACCACACTCACACACACACACAAAGGCACCTAAAGGATGTGCGAATGAACGCGAGATGATAAGGTGAAAACGGGCCCATGGTTCGGGTTTGGAATGTTGGTTGGTTGCTTGGTTTTTTTTTCTCTCCCCTGGAATAATGGTGGTCCGCGGTCCGTGGTCGCTCCGTTCGAGCGTGACATTACTGAGAAGGGGTAGGTCCGAACCGAACGAAGCAACCCTCGTTCTCGATCCGATACGAGGGTTTTGAAGATGGGCTGAAGATGAATTAAAACCTTTCACGGCACCTCACGCCACCTCGAAGGCGGTAAACCAAGTGACATCCATCCAGGGATGGTCTCTCCGTCCGTCCGTGCCGATAAAGAGGAAGCTCTTTTCCCTGTTTCCCTGTTCCCTCCGTGTTATGTACCACCAGCTTGGATCGATGGCACCGGGACTGTAAAGTGTTGGTCGTTAACGCGCGCGAAACGCACCCTTTCAGTCCGAGACCGAAACCGAACGCCGGATCCCGGGGGGGGACCAGGTTTCCACAGAAAGGCAAACCAATTTTCCGCTGTTTTGCATCGAATTCTCCATTGCTGGTTGGTTGGTTGGCGATTGAGGTAGCCCTTTCGAGCTTGGCGAGCAGCCGTCGCAGTGAAGCGGATCTGAAAGGTAAAGGTTTTGAAGTGGAAATCGAAGCGGTTCCAGTGGTCCCGTGGGGTTGGAAATGGCGCAGCATGGCGTGTGAAAACCGACACACATGCCAAACGCGGCTGGCTACTCACCCAGCACCGCCACCACTCACCGGTTTCCACGCGGTAGCGTTTTGCGGAGCAAATTTTCCTAATCTTCTTATCCGGTTACGGTCGTCGTCGTCGTCGTTCCCCTTCTGTCACTTTACGGAACGAAAGGAGGAGAACGGTAGGTAGAAACATTCGTTTTACCATCACCTCACACATACACACGCACACATACACCTTCTAAAGGTACTCGCCAAACTAATGAATACAAATCGGTTTTCCACGGGAGTGACTGCTACCATTTGTGAGACCTTCCCCGTTTTTCCTCGGGATGATGGTGATGGTGATGGTAGTTGTTGGTTTTTCTATCCGCTACCACACCGGACAGTCCGTCCGTTGGAACTGCTGCCCGAATCCCGGGTCTTCATCTAAGAAAAGGCGTCTTTCCTTCATCTTTAACCGTCCGGTCCGGGAAAGGAAATTTGGAAAAACCAGTTTCTGCTGCTGCTGCTGCTGCTGCTGGCGAGACAGACGGAAATGGACGTTTGTTTTAGCACGACGACGACAACGACGTTCCACAGATGATGTTGATTTTCCTGCTCGAATGGTGGTGGTGATGCAGCAACTCTACCTCTACTCGGACTTCAAATTGGTCTTTAATGGCGCTGGCGTCCTCGAAGGTACTTTTTCCGGTGCTTCGAAGAGCGTCAAGCATCCAGCGTCCAGTCCAATGACCATTTCGAGGCGTGGAATGGTCGTGCAATTTCCGTCTTGTAGATACCCCCTGTTTATACATCTTTATATTGCTTCCTCTCCCGAGTGTCCAGCAGAACATTGGGAACAAAACTCACACAAACACTTTAAACACCTCCCCTTTGGGTTGTTCCCACTGCCCCGGGAACACATGTTATCCCGGTGGCACTAATCTCGTGACGTGACGTGCGAGATGGGCTTTTGTTGCTGTCAAAACCATTCACCACCATCAGCAAGATTTCGGCCACAACTACTTACGCGGTCGCGCAAATTGAGTTTGACAGGCGCGTCAAGCCGTCAGCCGAGGATAAGGAAGAGGAAGCGAGGCTACTGGCCACGAAAAGAAGTGACTCGTGGACACCACCCCATCCACGTTGGTTGGAAGGGTGCCAACAAGATCGATAGCCCCAGATAGGGCTTCCTGGTGGAATCAAATCGTATTTGGAAATAATCACTCCGGAACCCGGAACCCGGAGCGAAAGATCCACAAAACAATGAAGCAACAGTGCGCGCACTCCTCCTCAGCTTCCTTTTCTCTCCCCCTCTCCTGCTGTTAAAGGACGACACAAAAGGCAATGGCAAACGGCGGGATCCTTAAACGGATTAAACGATCTCGACCAATCGGCAGCGATGCTGCTGTTGCTGCTGCTGCTTCGAGAAAGAAGGAAGAGAGGGATTGGTACGACAAAGTGCGGGATTTACAGGACTTACTGCTGGCAGCAGCAGCACCATCGGCAGCAGGCCCTTATCAATGGCACTCAATCTTCGCTCTGCTTCGCTCGCGACCGTTGGGTTCTCGTTGGGGTTCTGCTCGCGACAGGCAAGATGCTGCCGCCGGATCAACTGCTGCCATCATGCGCTACTGCTGATGGTTTTATTTGGTTCTTAGCCATTTCGGACATTGTGTGTGTGTGTGTTCGTAATTGTGTTAGGGAGTTTTCGTCGTCCTCGTCCTAGTCATCATCGTTGTAAGGGGGCTTTTCCCTTTTTTGTCGGATTTAAACGCAAAACTGGCTTTATCATTTAGCACCCCGCCTTCAGCCGAATGGTAGAGAAACTCTCGAGGATCGATAAGGAACGTTCTTGACGTCCGCGTTAGTGATTTCCGGGATGGGGGCTAATACTGATAATGATTTTGTTTGGTGATGTGGGTTTGAGGATGAGCTTAGTTTTAAGTGTTAATTGAACGAAACAATCCACATTGACGCCAAAAAGCATACTCACGCAAACACTTACTACTCACAAGCTGATGAGCTGAAAGGCAGGCTTCAGCTGTTTCCTGTCGCTGCTGGCCGCTGTGGGCCGTGCTGGCATCGTACACCGTCGCCATTTATGCTAATTTAACGATTTTCAATATATTCCACCACCACCATCACGTGCAGCAGCTGTTGTCGCCCATGATTGAGACTAGATTTTATCAATTTTGCCTACCATCGGGAGCGGAGAAAACCGATCCTGATGGAAACGTGTGTGTGTGTGTGTGTGCTCCAAACAGTGTTCGCTCCATTGATTCGCATCCTCAGCCCCCTTCTGGTTCCTGATGATGGCCATCGTCACTACCTTTTGAGCACCTTTCGTGGCATGGAAAGTGATTGAGCATTTCCGCTTGGATGGACTTCTCCACCGGAAAGAAGGAAGGAGTTCTCGAAGGAAAGTTTTTGCATCCCCCGGATCGGTGGCATCGTTCCAGAAGTTTTCTTTTTTTTCCTTTCTTTCTCTGCCACGAGGTCGCATGCTAATAAGAAGGTATGGTGTGTGCTTGTGCTTGTGTGATCATCGCTATTGATTTTGAGGCAAATTTGCTTTATTATGCAAATGATAAGCCCTCCATGCGCGTCTTTATGATCTCCTTTTTCCCGTTCCTGCCCACTCGTGCGATTTGTCATTAGGGTTTGAACCTTCGCTTAGGTTGTATTTAACACACAGGAAAGTACTTAAGCACTTCACCCTCTTCACGCTGGCCAATCTCAGCGGTGGCCACCACTCGGTTGTGGTCATTGCCGTGTGTTTGGCCGATTCCGAGTGGCTCGAGTATGCGACCGAAGGCGACCCGGGAGTGACTGAAGTAATTAAAACTTTCTGATCACTGCCGTACGACGATTCTGCCGTAATCGCCATTGGTTGAAATAGGTTTACCCGGCTAGTAAATATGGACACGTCGGCGTCGGCCTCGGCGTCCGCGTGCTCCAGCCTTGATGAGGAAACCCCCGGGATGGAATTTACTAAATAGCTAAAGTTGAACCATAAATCCTGTTCACGTACCATAAAGCCGTCGGTCGGACGAAACCGAAAGGAGACATTTTCGGGCGGACCGAGAGTCCGACCGAACCGTAGCTCCAACAAGCGAACCTTGTAAATAGCCGGCCCCGGGTGCATAAACCTGGAAAATACTGTTTGGAGTGACCTTTTCCGGCCCGGAGTTCCTTGCTTCGTATCCTCACGCTGGTGCTTGACCGTAAGAGGAAACCCCGGGACACAAGGAAGCCAAGCGGAAGGCCTTCAACGGCCCGCTCCCTGGCCGGCCCGGTCAGTGCTCAGTGGCCAGTGAAGAGGATTCAATTAAAATTTGCCTCAAATTGGATTATACACGTCAAAACAATAAATAAATTTTGCCTTCTCTCCTCGTGATTGGTCTAGTGCAATAAGTGTGTGTGTCTAGAGAGAGAAAGAGAGAGGCAGAGAGCACCCTATTGGCTATGCGGCATGCGAAGGAATTTGCCTCAAGTGGACGTCTGGCCAGTTAGTCTTAGCATTGTACCATAAGGTAGAGGCATAGAGGAAGGCTCTCAACCTCGACTCGAATCGGGAATGCAACCCAATTTGCCGATCGAAACTCTTACGGGCACAGCAACAGCTGCTGCTTTTGCTACACCCGTTCGATTGGTGCTTTCGGGAAAGAGTCCTGGTCATTGAACGGGCCTCTCTTTACGTCACTTTCAGGTCCCTCCTCCTCGTGTCGGTTGTCAAAAACCGAAACATTTTACGATTTTCCCCCGGAAAACTCAATTACGCAGCGCAGAAGTGTTGTGCTTAAGGAATGGGACTCCTTGCACGGAGTAGGGACGTGTGCTCCTTACGTGTGCTACCCCACAGGCCACCATTAGGCAAGGCGCAACTTTTGTTTATTTATTCATTTCTATCCTTAGGTAATATGAAATCCATAGGGTCACATTAATCTACGCTCCTTCTTTTGGGAGTTGCGTCACCGTTTTTTTTTTCCTTTTTGTTTTGTTCGCTCTCTTTCTGTCTTCATCTCTCTTTTTAGGCTCTGCATGAATTCCCTAGAGCGTGATACCAATTCTCCTGCTCCAAAAGCAAAAAACCAACCCTTGATATTGTTTTTTTTCGACTTCTGCGGTATATCCGATGTTTTCTTGGAGATAAGAATGTAAGAAAGGTCAACGGTCCCAGTTGTTATTGAATTTCATTTCAATTGATTCCCTCAAAAGAACGACAACATATTGCCATAATATGTCAGAACAAAACGATGACCTTTCGTTGCACTGCTTCGGCGCTTCTGATGCCATCAATCTGCATCAAGCTTGTCCCGGCTGACTTGACAGCAATCAAGAAGGACTCTACAGGGGACTTTGCAGCCTTGCAGCCAAGTGCGAAATTAATGAACGGCATGAGTGTCGCGGCACATTATGAGCGGCCATTTACTTTACACACTAATTTGTCCTTCTGGCAAATCGGGCTCCACTCCTCTCGGTGCGTTGGTATCCATTTTTCCAATGTTTCCGGCACAGTTTCCTTCGTTTCCTTCCTTTCCAGGAGGGGCGGAACCACGGTGATCCGAAGACAAATGTAATTTGCGCTGAAAGCGCACCGAAAACCATGGACCGAAGGATGAAGAGAAGATGAAGAGCCAGCAAAGAAAAAAAGCACACTGTAGCAAGCAGGAAAATCCCTCAGAGAACGGTCGGGAAGGAGGAGGAGGAGGAGAAGGTTTTAATTGAAATTTATGACAAATTCGCTTCCCAAACACGTTCGCCCTGTGAAAAGAAGTGAAAGAAATTTTCCTCCAACAACGACGGAGGACGAGTGACGCAGCTGACTTGCGTGGCCGCTTCTTACGTTGCGAACTCGTCGGTCGTTTTTTTTCTTTTCTTTTCGCTTTTCTTTCCCCAAAAGGTAGATGATGGCGGTGAGCGGGATCCGGGTAGGATATAAATTGGATAAAAGCGGTCAAAACTGAAGAGGATATTCATGTTCCGTCAACTGAAGTGAAGGGAATAAGGGGCTCTGTTGAAAGTGGAGTTGAAAGAGCAAAACAAAAACCAAAAACGAAAAAAACTAATAACAAAAAAAATGAAGACAAAACGTCACTGAAGTGGCGACCGCTGTTGGTTAAATAACAACGATATCGTACCGTGGGTCCCGAGATCGACCGAGGATGTGTCGACAAACAACAAAACGCGAAAGGAAAGCGAAACAGCGATAATCCTCCATTCTGCTGCATTCCAATCTTTGCAGCGCTGGAATGAATCGCAAGATCTGTGGCGCAAAAAAAAGCGCGGTTAAATGTTTGGTTTAATTTTACATCTATTGAGCTGTCACTCAGGGGCACAGGTGTTGGATACCATTAAAGGCCACATCAATGTGCAGCGTTTAGCTTGGGATTTTGTTTTCGAAAGAAGAATTGCGAAATGAATAGATCAGTTAGGAGTTTTTCAATCGTCTTCCTGACAGTCAGTCCGCTCCTGTCAGTTAACCTAACGAAAACGAAGCGTTTTGTTATCGAAAAGAGTTAGAAAAGTACTTGAAACTCGCAGAAATGGTTATGATGTACCAGAGTACTCTTCCTTCGGAGCTAGAGGTCTCGATTGTACTGCAGAAGCCAGAAGGAGTTCCATGTAGGATGAACCCGTCAGGTTAATACGTTAGGGAATCGTTTCAATTTCTTTTTGCCACGCCTCACTCCTCCGCCCCGGTTGGTTTCCAGATCCTCCAGAGACTAGGGAGCTTGAATAACGTAGAAGGAAACAAATAGCCGAGCTGAATAAAATATCAACTAACGGCTTCTCGTGTGCTCCAGTCCATTGGTGTAGGTACAGCGCACACCTTTGACCACCTTTTGGTTGCTTGTCGGTTCAGTTTGGAGTGAAAACGAAAACAATGCCCTCCAACGCCCAACACACCGGATGGAACGATTCTAGTAAAGGATTTGCTTCAGACACACGCGCACACACACGCGGGGAGCGCTTATTCCTGGATAGTTTGAAGCATATTTTGTCAGGTTAAACATCGATTTAACCACCAAGTAACAAGGTCGTGAGGGAACCATCGTCCTCTTGCAGCTCGGAAGGTACCGGTGAAGGTCCTACGCCGGTCGCTCTCCATGAAAAATTAACCTTCCAAGGGTCGAGGAATCTGTACCTCCTCTCACTCTCCCTCTAGACTCTTGGTGCGATGCTGCCGACGACCTGTCAGCCTCATCAGCTCATCCTAGCGTAAAGGGTTGGTCATGGTTGCCATGGTGAAAAGGAACACAGCAAAAAAGGAGTCCAGAAAGGAACGGGGGCCTATATTTGCTGAGGGAGAAGGTTATGTGGCCTTCTGCTCGATCTACCAGCAGAGGGCTTCCCTTTCCGGGGTCACAGGTTGGGGGGGATACCAAAATATATGGCCCCTTAGAGATTCATAAACGCAATTATTTGCGCTTCCTCACTCACCTGGCCAGACCTAGGCCCGGCTTAGAGGGTGGTCGATTCTGCTCCATCCTCCTGCTCTACACTCACTCCATTGCAATTTGTCCTCGTTCGATGTAGACGTGTTTGCTAACGGGAGAATGGTGCCCCTGGATCGGATTAAGCCGACCCCTCCGACACAATGGAGACCCCGGTAGAGCACGGGTTGTTGGAGCATTATATGGGCCCTTCTTCTTTACCTCTTCTGCGGTACGTTCCGTTCACTCGTTGCTGAGGTGAGCCGCTTAATAAGACATTGGTGTTCAAATAAATTGCCATGGATACGGGCCCGGTATCTGCTCTGATGAGATGAGGGTTAGATGCGTCCCTGTGTATGTGTGTGTGTGTGCCAGGCCCTCCGATTATTGAGCGACAGGACAGCGGATCGGAGTCCCCATGTCTATTTCTCAACTGCCAGTTCGTTTAATTGTGGTGTGTACAATCGGCCATCGACTATCCTCAAGATTCTTGGGGGTCTCAAACCACAACGCGCCGCGCCCTCTGCACCCTCAACCCAACCTCAAATAATCGTTAATCAATTAGTGTCTGTGTGTGTGTGTCTATGAGTTCTCTTCCATCTCGGAAGCGCCAGGACTAAATCTTTGAAGCACTCGAGCACTTGTTGTTCAACTAATCAAGTTTACTTCTCGTCCATTAGAGTCCTTGGTGATGACTCTCCTTCCTCTCATGTTCAGCATCTAAGCGTCTGTGAGCTGCTCTCTACCGGCAACGACACTGCGCATTACAGGGTAATAAATAATCCGAACCAAGCCAAACCCCTTGTTCTCATTGTCCGCCAAGAGCTGCAGCGTGAGGAGCTGGTGCGTGAGTCTCCCCAGCATGTGATGTGCCAAGAAGCGTCAAGAAGTTGGTCTACGTCGTCGTCGTCGTCGTCGTCGTCCTGGTCGTCTCTGTTGGTCTACATCCTGAGCTGGATCCCTCTTATGTTTGGTTTCTGGTTTAAAAATGAACGAAACGATGGGAGTCTGCCGCGCGAACCAACCATCCTTGTCGGATCATCCGACAAACAAATGATTTACTACCCTTTGACATTTGTTTGTCTGCCGCCTCCCTCCGCGAGCCGCCTTTAACTTTGCTGGAGTTTGTCCTGGGGAGGGCAATATTTTATTATTTCTTTCCCCCCCAAAAAAAAAACACGACCCTCTCTAATGGATCGCAACCATTAAGGGCGAAGGGCGGCCATCAGCGTTTGTCAACTTTCTTTCGCTCATAAAAACTCAAATGCGACAATATGCGGCACGCATAATTCCGGTTCCGTTCCGGTCCTCGGATGACTAATTTCAATCGAAGCTAATAAACGAAGCGACTCCATTAACGAGCATGCATTCGAGTGGTGAGTCAAAAACAAGCAAAACTGGTGAGAGATTAGCAAAGACTATGCCTACTTTTTGAAAGCGCGTCCAACCAAACACCCAAATGCACATCGGTCTCCAGGAGCCCGAATCCGTTTTCTGGTTCAGCACCTTGCCATGCCTTGCGGCAACCGAGCGTGGTGCAATCAGCGCCATGCCACCATTCAATAATTATCCAATACCACCACCACCACCTTAATCAAACCATAAAATTATAATTGCACCATTGAATTGCATCGTATACGGCGAGCGGAAGTTGGTACTAATTGGCGCACTGTGCGCAAAAGTGCACATTGTTTGTGTGGTGCACTTGTTGTTGTCGTTCGGTTGGGCTTGGTTCTCGGTGGCAGCATTGACGTTATGTGCGGTGGCATAAATAATCATCTTTCCTGGCCAGGCAGCCAGCCAGCCAGCCAGCCACTGGCAGTTAGTACTGGAACCCTCTCCGTGGCCGGGCTTTCCAAGCGAGCATAAATTGTCAAGCTACTAGACGGGCGGGTGGGTGGATTTGGCGTTAGTGTTGGCTGCTAGCCTTTCTCTTGTTGCCTCTCGTGGTGCCAGTAAACGGAAAGCGTTTAATTATTTAGAAGGATTATCCATTCATTGATTTCCGATTGTTTGACTCGTGCCATTGGTTCCGTCTCTGTGTGTGCTGAGTCCCATGGTTGGACCCCGTAATTGTTGATCATGTGCCGGGGAGAGTGAGGAACGCGTTTTCTTATGCTTGACAAAAGTAAACACATGCCTTTCGATCGCAAGATTAGCATTACAGCAGTAGAATCGTTGATTAGTCGTGAATGGTGACTACGAAAGGGTAGAACGATTTCTCCGAATGGTTATCCCTTTTCTGCAGGGTTACCACTGCTTTCATATAGCATTTGAGAATCCTTTTTTTAGTTATCACAATCACCTGCTTGCAGCCAATCGCTGGAAATATCCAAGCTGGTGTCTCAAAACTAATTAAGTTCAAGCACTAGGCAATCATAAGAGTTTCCTTGAGTAATGTTAAACGGTATTGAACGCCTTCAAGTTCACTTGAAACCACTTCAATCTGGAATGGACCTGGATGAGATAAAGCGAAACCGATAACTATCTCAAATGAGTTTTCATTGTCTTATGATGAATTTTTCGAGTACCGTGTGTTTATTGTTCTATCGACACTTCTCGGGACACTTGGAATGTGAGATTTATTTGCGTTCGACCGCTCGGCGTGCGGATGGAAAATGATATCTTTAATTAAAATAACTTGCAACCCATACCCCCCCGGTTTCAGCCCTTTTATCCCCTTTCTATTGACGATTCCGCCAATAAATGGGTTCTATATTATATCACATTACCGATCGCATCTGCATGTGCACAGGGCATGGAATATGTTGTACGGTCATACGTTGAGCGATGGATTTGTGGGAAGTGAAGAAGCTCTCCTCTACTCTTCGGTGCTGATTAGAAACAAGGGATTTCAAAAGAACATGATTAGAAAACGGTTCAAGGAATGGTTTGTGCAATTCCTGGGATGTACCTTCACAATACCAGAAGTATTGTAATTTATAAATGAAATCAAGATGTTTATCAAATGGCGATGATGAAGAACTTCAAACATATCGACATGGATTGGCCATTGAATTGCTTCCTTTTAGAAGAATCGAAGTACAATTAGTACATCTTTGATTCCAGATTGGACTATAAGCTTTTAAACTTATGATATTCACATTTTATATCGATAAAGGAACTCCATTTTAATTTTAATTGTATCAAAATATCATTATTCTTGGCTTTGAAGTTGAAGAAATTATGATAATTAAGCTGTTTTTTATGAGCAAAGGCCACTAAAATCGTTGAAAAATACATTCGAAGGTTTTGTTTGAAAACAAGAGCTTCCATCTACTCAAACTATTCGTTTGTATTTATTTTTGCAATCGCACCAAAAACTAACTATCAAAAACTATAGAAATCTATCAAGATGTGTTTGTGCAAATTGACGACAATTACACAATGTTTTTAGTTTGCATTCAGCCATTAAAGTGTGTATGAGGATTTTATTTTATTTTATTTAAACCCCTTTGAGAGTGTTATTAAACCTGTACTTTGGATTCAGATAGTCACAAAAATGATCAACTAGTAAAGTACTTTGAACAAACCGTTCGAATTTGTCTAGCTACATAAACTGTTCTACTAGTTGTCCTTTAGATTGAGCTACATCAAGCTATGAAGGATAATTTTCATGAATGATGAAATGACACTCGAATCATATGGAAAACTATCATAACTATCCTTTTAAATTTCCTTTCGTTTTGCTATTTCTGGTCCTTGTGTCGAGCTATTAGGTTAGATAGCATACTAAAATCAGTATTTAGTTTGCCGATTGAAGGAAAAATAACAAAAAGTGATCGATTATCAATGCTGTTGCTCGATTCCTCGAAAAAATCCGACAGTAAGTCCTGTAAACTTCTCTCCCTTTCTACTGACACTAACGCACCCTGTCTTGGAATGAAAAATCACCAAAAATCACACGATACAAACATTGACACAAACACACACAATAGGGCAGCGCTCCAATCGATAGTTTTGCAAATCGACAGAACACGACAGAAAACAACAATTTCCTCACTCCGATACCACCCCGTTGGGCAAACTAAATGCTCATGTTACGCATGTTGCTGGAAGGCCCCTCTGCCCCTCTCTCAATCCTCCGGTCAAACGAGGCCAAATAAAACGATCAATTTTAGCACAGATTTTCCCAATCTTCGGAGCTCGGTCAACCTCTCACGCTCTCTCTCTCTCTGTGGGTGAAAGGTTTCGCGTGAATGGTGTGTCGTGCAAAATGAAAATGTCAAAGCACGGGGTGGGTGGCCTTCACCACCCAACGACGACGACTACGACAAGGGATGGATGGATGTAGTGCCAGTAAGAAGAAGTGGTCGACCAGTCAACAAGCAGCTTTTATCGAAAGTAAAATCAGATCCTTCGTTTTTCGGTCCTCCTCCTCTTCCTATTGCCTGACGCAATCTGCTGGCGGCAGACATTTGGTCCTCAGCATTAGCCACACGCGCGCGCCCCCCTCTTCCTTTCAGCCCCTGATTTTTCCTTCCCCGAAACTCCGTTCCAAACGGGTGGTGGTGATGCGAGTGAATTAAAATATGTTTTCCACTCGATTAGCATCAGAAATCATTTCGCCAATTCCAATTCCTCTCCGTCCTCCCCCCGTCTAGCCACGGTCCGTCCGATTGCTAAGAAGTTGATTTCTTACTTTCGGCCTGGGGTGCCGGAAAAAAAGGGGAACAGGAACGGAGGGGAATTCAATAAATTTTATGCTCCGACTTTTACTTGCATCCGCTGCTACTAGCGCGTGCCCAGACCATGCGTTCCGATCACCATTCGCCACCCCTACATGGCCACTCCCGGGCCCTTACCCCTTGTAAGAAAACGGCAAAATCAATCCCTCAATCCCATCGTTGCTGCCGCTCGCTGGCCACGATTCGATTCGATTCGGTGTGGTGCCAGTGGTTCTGGTGGCCATGATGCTTACTGTTCTGTTGGTGGAGGTGGTTCTGGTCCGCTCTTACCACCGCACAACCCAAAAAGAAGAGTTTCCTCTGGCGTAGAGGCGTAATTGAATTTTCCGCTACTTCTTCTGGGGAAAAATAAATTTCGGCCACCGCCGGCCCGAACCGAAGGGCGCGCACGCATAAAACTACGCGACACCCAAAACCCGGGCCCTGGAGCTCCGATCCCCGCTTGACATTTAGTGAAAGCAAAGATTTGCTCGCCGGTTTGGAGTGTAGCATTCGGTGCGTTGCTGTTGTGCTGAATGCGATGCGATGCGATGAAGCGAAACCGAAATTCTGGCGAACATCCGCTTAAACTCGCTTACGTCATCAGCAAGATCGGGGCTTCCGTGGCCCGATGACCATACAATTTCACTTCACATAAAATTGTTGGTGCTCAGGCGCGCGCGAGAACAATCGCGCTGCTTGATTTGCTTTTGGCGCGGAATCGATTTATAATGTCCCGTTCGTTACCGGACGAGACAGAGACTGTAGTGACGGTCGCGTGCTACTTGGATAATTGACGATTGACAAACGCGCGTGCATCATCTTAATGCTTTTGCTTTCAGAGGGGGATTAGTAGTACAATCGAGAGTCGCAACGTCATCAAGATAGATTAATTATTGCTTCTTCTTAAGGACCAAAGCGACAAAACCGAACCATTTATCGATGGAAATTTAAATAGTTTTTTTTCTGAAAATGATTTCCAGCATTTTGGCGCTTTAAAGAGCATTCCCGGTAAATCTCTCGCTTCATCTCTCGGCCGTGCGCACATTCCAGCTCGAATATTCCCTCCGTGGCTCCGGCCCACGTCCCCCATCGTGATGAATGGGCGGAAATTTGGAATTGCAAACCACTTTCCCGATGCTGGCCGGTGCCGCGTAATGCCCATACCGTGATTTATCGGTGCTGGAACTAGTGAAGGGCCCGAAGGCCCAAAACGGTGGCACACCATCCATCACGGCCGGCCTGTGCGTCGCTCTCTCACTCTCTGTCTCTCGGTGGACCTAGATGACGGAGTATGTGCGAATTAAATGTTCAAAATTTACACCCTTCACTGGTCGCTGGCCTCTGGCAATAGTTGCTGGCCTCTCTCTCTCTCTCTGGATCGCTTCCGATTGGCCACAGATTGGAGAGAGAGTGAAGCAGCAGCAGCAGCAGACCAAGCGTGTAAATGAAATCCCTGGGCTGGGCTGTTGCCGCACACACTAAAATGGTTCTAATTTTGTGGCGAACATTGAGCATCGAGAGCGGACCGGCCATGACATGGTGGCCACTGTTTACCGACGATGGAGGAGCCGTGTGCGGTGCCGGGAAAGGATTTGAAATATTTCGTCCATGGTCCGGGGAATCCCGTATACCTGGCAATCAGGAACGGCCACGAAACGGAGCATTGCAATGTAATTGTATGTTTAATGTTCCACTCCACACTACCAGCCCGCCGGCTCGGTTCTCGGGTGCATAAGTCATCGGCGAACACAAAGCATCCGGTTTCGAATGCAAAATGCAATGACCACCGGTAGAGTGGTGGTGTTGGAGGAGGATAGGTAATTTCTACAATTTCCTGCCCGGGATGTAAATGAAAACAAAAGCCATCGGGCACACGCATGAAGCAACTCTGTCCGATTGCAATAGTTGCCATTTTACACACGCCAGGTTCAGGTCCAAGCTCCATCACGGCATGGGGTTGGTAGTCGATGAAACAATGGCCACACACACACACTCACACGGCAAACACAGTCATGATGACCACCCGAAGCATCCTCGGCATTGCCAGGGCATCAATCAGGGCAATGGCCAAAGGAAGTCAGCTGAAAAGCTGACAATGAGCGCAAGAGCGCATAATTCAATTTATATTTATGCATTTGCATCGGTAAATATATTTGTGTGCGCCTCTGTGTGTGTGTGTGTTCGGCGCACTTTCGACCATTCCGATGCTCGGCATCACTCGGTCTGGGTCTCCGGGTTCCAGATTTATATGGAGTGATTATTTAATGCTTTCGGGGTGGGGTAAAGGCTCTTGTTTGCTATTGTTGCTATTGGGAGCAGCAGTAGCTCGGGGATTGTAAAAAGCCCGCACGCACCGTCATTCACCTGCTACACCAGCAGCAACGTGTGTGTGTGAATGGACACTTACATTGCGGTAGGATTACGGAATGTATTAACGCCCGCGGCCGGGTGTTTCACGGGAACCATTATTGGTGAACCATAATATCCATTAGTTATTAATGTGGCAAACGGTATGTGATGTGCGGTCTGCAACTCCTGGACCTGGCCATCGTGGTGTCGTGCCTGTGGTGCGTTGGAAGCTGCGTTACAAACACAAAAATCCGCGGATTTCCACGATACACGGTGGCACCTTTTGTGCTCCACTCCACATGTCCACTCTTTTATCGGCATTGGCAGTATCGGCGTTTTACATGTGTATGCGCGCTGATCCGATCCTTTGAGCGCGTGTTCGAAGAATCCCGCCCAGTCCCGGGGTCCGGGTGCAATCGGATTACGCGAGATTTTAAAAATATTATTGTCTTACCATTTGCCGATATTTCATTCCAGCGTGATCCGATACCGTACCAACCATTAGCCGTTTTTTATGTTGCTTTTAATACCGAGAACTGACTGTTTTCTGTGCGCGAATTATTTCGTGTTACTTTCTTCCATTCCATTGCCGAGTAGCATTCGCTGTTGTCCGTCACTCATTCGAGGGCCAGGTCTCTGGTTCAGGTTTGAAGTCGTATATCTTCATTCCCGACCGCATCGCATCGCACAAGGGGAAAAGTTTTCGCGCGATCCCTTTTAAACGTCCTTTTACTTCCTTCCGCGAAAGGATCTTCGTTCGGGTTTGCTTTTAATTGAATTCCGCACGTTGTGTGCTCTAGTAGTGACCGCTAATGCCACGCCAGCACAAATCCTAAACCAAGACCAGACCAGACCAGATCAGCGCCATAGTTTCGCCATTAATTGCTTCCTGGACTTCCTGCATTTCGCGGGGTTTTCTTTGTCTTTTCCGTCGCCGTTCTTTTTGCCTATTCTGCCTACACAAGGAAAGTTCGGTCGCGTCGCGTATCGATTGGATGAAAATACGTGTCTGGTTTGACCAGACGGTCGCAGGAAGAGAGTACCAACGAGCTGTAATTTTACGAGCTTTCTCTCGGATCCAGTCGCGCCGCGCAGCCGGCCAATGATCGTAAATTCTCCTGTTTGGATAATCAATTGGTTCGTTAGTGGTTTCTGCTCTGCAATTGTGAGCGGTTAATGGTTGGACGCAAGAAGGGCCCCGGGCAAGTGCTCCGTAGCGTGCGTTGCAATGACTCACTTGTGAGAAAGTTGCTAAACGTCAATCAATGTTCCAGACATGTTAGCTTAATTATTTGTTTCTAAAACAAGTCCTGGTTTTTCTAATAAAATTTCAAGCTTAATAATGTTACTTGCTGTAGAACACACACACTGTAGGTCGAGTAACCTGCGCTACCTGATGGTATAAGAATTAAATTAAAAGCTTCTCTTCTGATTGGCTAGTCTTTGTTTGCCTTTTTCGGACTTTCATCAGCATCTTTCACCCACGAGAGTGAAAGACTTTGTGGGATTGAGGATTGAGCTAGACGAAAGTCTAGTCTAGAAGGATCACAATCTGTTTCACTTTACATTAAATGTTTTTTTTATTGAAAAATGTACCAATTTGATTAAAAGGTGCTGTAAAATGGTGTTCAGGCTGTAGTCGACAGTGGAATCGCTTGAATTTTTTACCATAAAAGCCAACAATGAAACTAAACGTTTGCTTAGCTTTGGATAATTGATTTTTCATTCTAAAAGTATATGAGTTGACGCAATTCTAAAGGTGTGTTCCTACATTTGAAGCTAAAAAATCAAATTTAAACCTCTTGTTTTCACCCTTGTTTCAGTTCAAAATTGCTTAACGTGGCTGTCAGAACGTTTTCTAATAATCTGTTTCTCGCTTTCTCTTCCTTCTAGGGACCGCGTGTTTAAGTTGAATCTGAAGAACGTCAGCATGACATCGTGCGAGGTAAGTTTAATGGTCCGCTTCGTCCATTCCCTGGCGCTCTACTCTTCCTTTAGCAAACATTACAAAGAGCGAACGAAAATCTTGTAAATAAAGAATTTCCGCTAAGGTATGATCGACCAAAAGTATCAAGAACGGCACCAAAAACTACGTCCCATCAGCAGCAGCAGCAGCAGTAGCTACCTCAACATTGCCCACACCAACGCTATACCGAAAACTCCCTTCACGCCGCTTCGTTTTCTTTGTTCGGGGTGGACCATTGAAAGATGGCCCACGGTGGACGAAAAGAGTTAGAAGAAGGGGCTTCCGGGCACCCAGGCACCGAATTTTCCGGCTTAAAAGAAGGAAATTGTTGTAGCAAAGCGTGAAAATGGCGACAACGATAAATTAGATTTATGATTATTGTTATTGTTTTCGGAGAGGGCCGAGCAGCAACAGCACCAGCAGCAGCCCTTCTCTGTTCCCTTTGCCTCATCTCACTGTGTTATGTTCACAGCCTTTTTGCGGACGATGAGAGCCGACGACAACACTTCCACGATCCAGCATTTTGTTTCTTTTTTCGTTTTTTGTTTTTTCTCAACTGGCTGGCGATGGAATGATGAAGCAGCCGGTAAGACGGTGGAAAAAAAGGTGGAGGAAGGACGGCTGTTGAAAAGATGGAAAAATTTAAATTACCGGACGTGCCAGCACGCTCCTAGCGCGCAGGGACACATCTCATCACACCTACTCGCAACGCGAAGGCCTTCTGCTCTAGAGCAGCAGCAGAAGGGTGTCGTGATCGAGTAAACGTGTTGCCCGAACCCAAAACCGGATGCTGTAATGGGACAAATTATGCCACCGAGAAGTGGCACGGAACACGACGTCCCCGGTGTGTACGTTGGACAATCGTGTCGTACGCTGTACATCATTGGGCGCCTCGTGCGAAGTAAATTATGCTGCACGAGCCAATCAACATTAGCTTATTGGGTGATTTCAATCAGATTTCCCAACTTGGCCAACAATGATGATGATGGGCTTACGAAACGGAATCATTGTTGTGTTGTTGGGTCGCATTTGTCATAACGCATTTGTTCAATTATTTTGAAGAGTTTTATTGCCCGTCATTTGATCAATTTAAATGCCTCTCGCGCAATGGGTTGGCGGTCTCATTTGTTATGGATCAAATGAAGATATTAGCATAATTTACTTGCTTCAACATGAACGTGCAATGCTACTCGTCATTCATCTTTCTTTTTTTCAATTTTTGAAACGCGTTTGTTGTGCGATACACAAAAGAGAATTTTCCTCTACTTATTTTTGACGCATAACGCTCTTCATTTAACTTTCATATTTTACCTGTACTGTTTAATTTGGAAATTTATAAATCATTTGATTGAAAAAAAGAATCCGAGAGGGTTTTAAGAACATTCTCTTCCATAAAATAATTGATTAAAAAAAAGCGTACTTACGTTTATTTTTATTGGTAGTTGGTATGCCATATCATGAACCGTCCATGCAGTTCTGGGAAATGTGTTTTCTTGGTAAACGTAACTACTACTTAAAGCCTTCATTAAATCCATCGATGCTTTTCAATACCAGAGATAACGAATGTCTAGTAGAACCAGTTCAGTGTTTGCGAAGTCGATACGCTTCTTGCAATCGGGTAGATACTCAGTTTTCTCTTACATTACGAAATCAAAACACCTTCTTCTTCTAATTTCAAGTTAATTGATTTCGGAGTTTATTCAGAATATAAATACCGAAATCCGTTTACAAATCTATAGACCAACACAAGCATCTCGAATGTAGACCATTTCCACGAAATTCCCCCTCTTGGACCAAACTTCTTCTGGTTCATAGAATGTGTTGATAGAAAAGGATCTTCCCAGAACAATGACAAAATTGTCGTAAAGTTTGACAAGCAAATTCCACGTCAAACACCAGTTTACACATCTAATCTCCTCCCGTATTTTTCCACCCAACCCCTGCCAGACTCAGTTAATCAATTCAAACCCTCGGGCAAATTTCATTCCTTGGAAAATGTTAGTTTTTTATGTTCCTTCTCCCGACGTGAATGAACCCAGGAACTGTCGCATCCGCAGATCCCGAATGGGACCGTGAATGGGGAGAGAAAATTGAAAAGGCCACATCCTCAAGACCATTATACAGATCTGCTCATCCCGCAAGAAGCGCGCGCGTCCATCCGGCTGCCGTCTGTTGACAGTGTCTCGAAAGTTTGCTCACCATATCATCAGCACCATCGGGATGCTGCGTCGCAACGGATCGAAATACCGGGAAATACCGGGAAATAAGGGGTTTTCCTAGGCGATGGCGAGCAATCCCCCCTTCCCGGGTAGCTCCAGGATGTATGCTCATTTTTCATCAATAAGTAGAGAGAGAGAGGGAGCCCCAAAAAGAGATTAGAGATCAGGAGGACGCGATAAGTGCTGCTGTTGCTGGTGGTGCAGACGCGACGCGTGGAGAAGAGTCAAGGAAGCGGAGCTGCCGCCAGTAGTCAGAGTGTCTGATTTACGCGAAACTCTATTGACAAAAATGCCACGGAACTGCCTCGTCCTATGCGACATTCCGCCCCAAAAAAAGGGGTTGTATGTTAAGAGCATCGTTCCACGCCAGAACGCAGCAAGAACAGGCAAGAAAAACCGATTTCCGAACAAAAAAAAGCACCCTCCCCAAAATCCAAAGAGTAAACTTATGTTTTGGCAATGCCGAGACATAGGCGCATGGCGCCAGTCTCGTCTCGCGCGTAGAAAAATGAAGGGAACACGAAACGAATACCGAGACCGAGCGGTAGACGCTGCCGGAAAAGGGGAAATTGATCCCCTAGAATCTGAAATCCATCTACTGCACCTCACCACCACCACCACCACCAGTCACCCATCCTTCTTTTCTTCCTTTGGTGTGCGTATGGATCGGGATTTGGGCCGGAATCCGGTGAAAGTGGCGAAGGCATTAATCCAAAAAGCAAATCAGCTTCGAAGCCGCCACGAAAAGGGGAATACCATACCTACCAGCCAGCGATTCAGACGCGATGTGGTCTATTCCATGCCTTGACACTCCCTTTGTGTATGTGTGTGTCTGTGTGAAGGAAGCAACAAATGGCTTCCATTTAAAGCGATGATTGTATGAAAGAGTGGAGTGCACTATTTTGTGAGCTACTTCTCCCTCGCTACTTCATGAACCATTTTAAGCCTCTCGAATGTTGACGCGCGACGACTCGCAGTCGTCATCCCGGACACGCGGTCGACGGTGAAATTCTTGTTCTCGTTCACGGCGCCTTTTGGAGCATCAGCATTTTGTGGCATGATGACACCCATTCGTGCTGCCTCCATCTCCCGTTTAGAGGATGTTTTGGCATCTTTTTTTAAACGAACCTCCGCCACAGATACCCCACAACAGCAACAACACGACGGCGACGACGCAGAAAAAAAGGCCGCCGAAATCCGGCAAATCCTTCATCGATGCGAGCGACGCGCGTTTGATGATGATGCTGCTGCTTCCATCCATCAGCGCATCATACCCATGGCAGTAGGCGCAGAGTATGGAACAATGAAAAAGTGAGAGTTTAGGCTTATGGTATCGTGGCAGCACCAGCAACATCCTGCGGCCTGTGTGGTAGGTACCGTGCCAAAATGTCCATCATCGCTCATCCTCACTTTCGCATCGCATTAGGCCTTTCGAGAAAGGCCGCCATCGTGTGCCGGCAACTTGTTGGCTTGTGACGAGACCGGATCTCGGAATGAAGAGGATTCGGGTATGTAAACGATTAACTTTGCTGCCAGGCATGCCGACGTGCTGCTGCTGCTGGAGTTCCTTAAGCATCCGTTTTCTCTGTTAAAAAGTCGTTTATCAAACGTGGCACGCGCACGTGGCGATTTGACGCGATAAATCATTCGGCAGTGAGGGCCGGTTGTCGATCATTTTACTGCGTTCTCCGATTCGCTGCAACAACGCAACGGAGTTGCTTCAAATCAGAGAACGTGCTTCAGATTGAGGGCAAAGTTTTGAGCAAGTGATTTTCCACCGGTAAAATCATAATCAGAAACAAGCATCGACGCAAAACCACTCCATCACTCAGGAAGATGAAGATACTGATTCCCTACGAGGCGGCGTGCTTATCAGCCCACACTGATACACACACACACACTGAAGAGCAAGAGCACACATTACTCTATTGATTGCTTCTAGCACTGCTGTGGGCGAGTGCGGGCCTTATAAATGACTCAACAACGCCAATAACTTTATCAAATCGACCGATTTGACCACGAGCACTCCACCGTGAGTCCCTGAGAAGATGGCCATCCACTTACACGCACACTTACCACGCCAAGAGGAGGCGAGTGGGGAGCCCCATCAATGGACAGCACGCAAGATATTGAATATTGCCCGTTACCGTTTTCACACCAAATCGACGACGATCCGTTCGGCATCAACACATCACACGCTGGCTTTATTGGCCCCCGGTTTCCGGGAGGCGTGTGCGTGTGTGTATGTGTGTTCTGTGAACGGTCAACTTCATTCATTGACGATGGGCTGCTCTCCACAACCACTCGACTCGGCACCAGTCATCCAGTGCGGCCGGCATGTCCAGAAGACTTTCTCCTTCCGGAAGTGGAATCGGCAGGATGCGAAAATACGATGCGGCAAGCGTGTGCTGCGAGTGCGAAGACGCGCGTTTTTTTCTCGCTTTTCCATTTTCTTTCTTTCAGACAGTTCTTTCTCGCACTCGTAGAGCGTGTGGCATGATGGCTTAGCATTAACTTTAGTGTATGTGTGGTGTGGTGTTGATGGAGGCGCACGTCGGTACCTGTGCCTTTGTGAATGGAACGTTCTTCTTGGAGGCGATCCGTTGATTTGCTTTGAATTAGGATCGGACCACCACCATCGTCATCAACGTGTAAATGATTTGATTTAGTGAACGAGCTTTGTCGTTGTGGAAGACCATGGGTAAGGGTATTTCTACACAAGCGGAAAATGTTCGTTGTGGTAACGAATTTGTTATATTATAACGATACATTCATACGTAAAAAATTGTAAGTGTAGAGACATTTGCAACATCATAACAAAATTAGCTCAGATTTGCTCAGTTTTTTTACAGTAGAAACAATAGCTTACATCCCACAAAGATATAATAATATACTTTTTCCGTATAAATAACTTGCTAGAGATGCGGTTCCATAAACACATCACTGCACTGCAAATCCTTCTTACATTCAATCTGTCAAAATCAACTTTGATTGTTTTACAAAAAAGTAGCTCTTTTTTTCGTTGCGATAACGAAAATTTCCTGCATGTGTAAAAACAGTGTGAAGGGTCGCTGCTTTCCATTCCGAGACGGAAGGTGATGCTGTGATTCGATTTGTTTTTTTGCTCTTTCGTTCATTCCCATTCTCTTCAAGAACATTTTCGCTGCCACGTACGCCGATGGTGGCCACCATTTTGCCGTAGCTAACTGCCACACAAAAATCACGTCAATCCACTGGAGATGATGATGATGATGATGATGGTGATGACCGAGAATGAGTGTTGAGCGCGCTGATTGACTCGCTCGCCCCGGTAGTTACTCATTTCATCCTGCAAATGCTCGACACCATTCGCCACTCTCCAGTCACACTGGATCACTGGATTCCATTCCGGCTGTCTGCTATGCAAGGCTAGGCCTCTTTGGTATCGTGGCGTGGTACGGTACGTCACGGGCCACTGGCACTGGTCCGCATTCGATATCGATGTTTGTTTGTTTGTCTGCCTGGTTAGTGTGTTGCCTGTTTGCCTGTTTGCCTGTAATTTCAACCGGAAAATCGATGGACTGGATCCATTTCGTTCTCTTTCCTTTCGTCTTTCCGTCTCTCTCTCTCTCTCTCTCTCTCGTTCTTGCACACCAACATGACCTCTCGTGCATGCTGATGAGATCTAGTTCGCTTTGCATTCTGAAGTACTTATCCTTTTCGCTCGATGAACCAAGGAGCGTATTTCAACGATACCTGTACTTATTTGTGATGCGGTTCAGATGAGGAGCAACATTCAATCGTACAGAACCGATACGGCGCTGGCGAGAGTGACAGAAAGGAGGATTTACTATTGCTCCCGCGTGCCATATCGTTTTGCAAATTGTTTGCCAACCTCGAGGTTGGTCGTGAGTGGAATTTTTGCGGCATTTTCCCCGTTGAAAATAGAGTGCGCTCGTATAGGGATGTGTTTCCGGTCAGCTAGAGGTACAGGTTGAGTGTAACTGAGTGGAGCAAATAAATGAATTATAGCGGAAAACTGATCAGGAAGGTCAGTTGCGTTGCTTATGCACCCCAGCAAAGGTAGAAGGCAATTTCATAGTACCACCAGCAATGCTCTGCTGCTCCTCTGTGCCATTATCTCTTCTTCGCTCTTCAATGGTTATTGATGATTGGCAAAATTTAATTACCATTCATGATTTACGAGCCACAACTTTGGATCTGGATCTATGCTGACTATCTCGAAACGAAACCATTTTCATCCCCCCCTAAAAAGGCCATTTGAATCCCGAGCCACGAGGTACGTCATGACGGTAAAGCGAGATTAACTTTACTTCAGGAACTAGTCCGGGGTAGTGGAGAGAACCCGAAGTGGTGCTCTGGCGCAATCGTTTGCACTTGATACAAGCGATTCTTTCCGGACTCTAGATGATCCGCCGGAAGGAAGTTCTACCCTGCGCCTGCAGGTGTACCTCCTGCCCTGTCAGCGATTCGATGTTCAACGATCGTTGTTTTGAAAGTTCTTCCAGTTTTCCCTACTACTCTCACTGGCCATGGGACACACGGGCTCCAATGAGGCTCAAGCTCCCGGTCAGACATCATCCGGACCGGCAAATCGAGATCATTTGAACCGAACATCCTGCTCCTCGGTTCCTCGGTTCTTTTCGCCTCGCAAAACTTTCCCAATCCGGAAAAAGGCGAGCCGGAGCGGGTCTAATGAGTGTAAACAAAGGGGTTTGCGTTGCGTTGTGCAGAGACAGGTGGCCAGAGAAGTTTTCACACAGCATTAAACAGTGGCTTCCGGCGGCTTCGTTAGAAGCCGGAGTTGTTTTTTGTGTTGTGTTGCTGCTCATCCGTTGGTATGATCTGCCAAAGCGTTAACGGAACCGGCAGCTTCCGGTTGGAACTTGATTTTTATGAAGAAAAAAAAAACTGTTCCGGCGGCATGTTTGATGAGGTGAAGATAGCTCCTCTTCATGAACGGCTATTGTAAATAAATTGTTTGCAATGTTTGATGATTATTTTGGATGGTTCAAGTGAGAAACGTAGCACATTCTAGGATGTTAATCTTTTTCGTTCAAGAGTTTGGTAACATTATTGAACATAATTCTGAAACAAGGAAAAGGAGATCTCAACCAGGAAAAAAATACAAACATTTTCTAAATAAAAGTATCTGATTCATTGACGAATTTGTTGTTCAATAAAATGGCATTCTTTTAGATGTGGTTTGAGTATTTTGCATTTCACAAACAGACACTGCTGCTGATAAAGAAGCTGCCTTAAAAGCTGTTTTGAAGGTTGTCAGCTATAGTACAATAGCACATAAATACATATATCATGGTGTCATGTTTCAAAGATTGTGGCAAAACAGCTTCATTTCTAAGAAAATTTGTATTTCTGCTTGATCATAACAAGCAAAACAACTCAGTACATTAGTCCAAAACATCATTTAAATATCAAAATGTTTTCTGATGTGAACATTTGAACCTTTTCGATTGAAACACATCATTTGGCGTGAGCTACTTAACAGGTTTTAGAAAAGTAATGTGAACGGATCTCATTCCTAGACCTTCAGCATTACCCATTGTACTATACACGAAGAATATCAATTTGATTGAGTCATTTTGTTCGCTACTTTTGTTTTTCAATTAGTTTATTAAAGTTATTTAAAAGTTTTAGAACGTCTCCTAGCTTACCATACACCTTGCAAAACATCTTCTGGTGTTAAACATCAGTTTATAGAACGAGAAATACTTTATAAAATTGTAATTAAACTGTCTAAGGCATATAACAGTTACTTTAACAACAAAACACAGTCCTGCTGCTTCCTAAACTATCAATTTCACGTGAGAGCAAAGACAAGGGTATTGACAAGGGATTATCTTTGATTTCAATTTAACTGGCCGGAGGTGCTGAAAGCGTACCACCCAATTCCCCCTCCCTACTGGGCGCTTCATAGCGTCCCAGTTCACTCGTCACGCTCGGTGAGTTGTAACAATTTTGCGTGCTTAACACACACATACACTGCTGCCCTCACACGTTAGCTACCGTTTTGCGACCGACTCCTGCACTTAATGTATCCGGCACAGGCCGCGACAGCCGGAACGAATCGCGCAACGGACCAGTTGCCGGACCGGACAGCAAAAAACATCGAAAACACGAACAGTCGTCCGTCCGATCGCCGATGGCGTAAAGGTAAATGGATTGAAAGGAAAGCGGCACACACACAGAGTGAAAAAAAGGTATATCCGGCCTCCGGGACTGGGAAGGGACTCGCATCGCATCGTGTCATCTGCAGACCACCGCAAACTGACCAAAAACTCTCCCGGACGAACCACACTCCCGGAACACTGCGCTGCGGGGCATTTGACGACCGCATCCCCGTCCCCACCAGACTCGACGAGGAAAGCAGAATTTCAGGCTTGGAAAGAGAGGAAAAACACGAGGATGAGGAGAACGATGGGCGGGGGGAACCGTGAAACTGTCGTTGAAAGTGAATTGATCGAGAAATGGTCAGCAGTTGCTGGTCGGTCGGTCGGTCGGTAGTGACCGTGGCGCTGGATTGGATTGGCGGTTGGATTGACCGGATTGAGTGGACGACGTTGATGTCAACCCTTCATCCGGTGCTCCACCTCACTCACTATCCCCTAGTTCCTTTCAGTTACTGCGTTTTTTTTTAAATAAAATATTGAAATGCACCACCACCACCACCACTATCATCATCTTCCCCCTCGATGATGGTGAGGGTGAGGGATGTTTTTGAAACCGGCAACCCACACAGAAGCTTATCCTGCGGCAACTTTAACGGCAGTGTGGTGTGAGTAACCCGCTCGGTACGGAAAAAACCCGGACTCGCGGCTCGAGGCGATCGCATTCGGCGCATTGCCCATCATCATCATCATCATTATCATCATCATGAGCACAGGATGCCTGGAGGGATTGGAATGCCTCATACAGCCACAAGACAACCGCAACCGATTCAGCGAAGCAGCTCTGCGGCAATGCTCGGTTCTGGGCAAAACTTTTCTTCAACTAACTCTTCCCTCTTTCTTCCTTTATCCCTCAGTCCAGCAGACCAGAGAGTTACCACCCAGGTCCATGGGGTTGATGGGTTGGTTTCCTGCTCCCTTCCTTTTCTTTTTCGAAAAATTGGTCCGCACTTCCGGTGCACTGCGGCTAGACAGCGTAACTCGTCGTTTGATTGATCTGACATGACAAGAAGAGAAAAGAAACGAACCTTTCCCTCCCCACAAAGAACGAACACACAACAGTTGATAATCTTGCACTCTCGGGAGTGTTGGGAGTGCTAGGAAAGGGGTTGGTGGAAAATCAGCATAACTTGGTGTTCGGAGAGGGGGAAAAAGTTTTTCCTTCCGTTGCTACTCAAGACTCAGTTTGTTGTCAGTGAAGGAAGGAAGGAAGGAGCGGTGTGGATGCTAATAATTATTCATTCATCTGTCTTACACGGCAGCAGCGAGCCTCTCCTCTTTACCGATGAGATGTTCTGACACGCATTATCCATTCATTTGGTTGTGGAAAGAGTGATGTTCATGGATGATGCATCATGGACATGGATTCTTTTATGCATCGGGTTTGTTGCACTGCAATCGCAATAGCCTATGGTTGCCATGTTGTGACGATGATTTCAATCGAAGTAACTGCTGGTGACAGATTTTAGGTTCAGTTATTAGCTATAGCCTGAAGATATCCCTGGGATCTCTACTGTAGAGATGCATTATGTACGCATTTCATCCACTCTATCGAGATGGATTTATGCTTTCAATGCGAGTTACTTCAGTATTTCATACTGACACAAAATCAATCTTGACAAACTGCCCCAAACCAGACTATCCTTTTCCAATAAACCATCTTCTAGCACAACGTTTGCTCCACCAGAGAAGGTGACGTCCCAGAAGCTATTCTCTCTCTACCCTACCGGATCCATCTTGATTAGAAATGGTGATGCTGGGATGCTTTTAAAACATTGCTGAAGAGAAATGCATAAATAACCGACGCAATGTACGCACGACGACCACATTTATTGCATCCACAACCATCCTCAGCTAGGATGTTCTTCGTTCGTTGCCCCAGAATGTTGATGGTGATGTTCGTTCCCCCTTATGTTCCGATGAGCTGATAGGCACTCAGATCCCTGCCAAAGCCTACATTCAATTTTTGAGTGGGTTGGGTTGGTCCCATTTTTTTTGCATCCCACTCAACGAGTAGCTCGACTCCGCAAAAGGTTACCCGTCCCCCGGTCCCCTTTCTCACTTCGCGACCAAAGATCGAAATCGAGCCAAATGGAAAATATAGATATCCGAATAATGAAGAATGGCAGTCGGAAATGAGGTTTCGCGCAGCTCTTCGCTTCCCGTTCGTTGCCCAGAATAGGGAAGAGAAGAAAAAAAAAGGCCACGTTTCGGGCTATTGCGTCAAAACATTTACCACACCGCACCGCAGACCAATAGGCCAGCCGACAGCCCATGTAACTACCGCCTACTGTTACCGGCACTAGATAGCTAGAGGCGCATCATGTTTTCTCCCTTATTTTTTTATGTTCGGCAAAATGTATTGTTGTTGTAGTTGCGAAAATGTTGTTGGAAAATATGACAGCTGAGGTTTGGAGGGGTTTTCCCCTCCCCCAGACAACAACACGCAAAAGGCATGACAACATGTTTATGCGATCCCTTCTGTCAGTGGCTGCCATTCTATCTCCCTGGTTTCGGTTTGAAGGCGGTGATTTCAATTCAAATTAAATTATGTTTTCTTTTCCATTTACCACGGATCGTGATTTGATTGAGCAGCAGAATCAGAAGCAAGAGGGAAAGAAGAAGAAAAAACAGGAACGTTACTCCGGGCAGGATGCATTTGCTTAGTCCCTTAATGACGCACCATTGCTGTAGCCCTCGAGGACTGTAATCGTGTTCGGCTTCATCCGTAAGTGACACCAAGGCCTAGGATGTGTGTCTAGGAGCTGGGAGTACACTAGCTGGCGCAATGGCGGAAAACATGGGAAATTAACTCCATTAAAAGCGACTCTAAAACGCTTATCTGAAACCTCTCCCTGCTTGAGAGAGGTGCTCGGTGGACTTGTGGAAAAGCCGGAAATCGTATTCATAAAATATCATTTGGCATAGACCCCGCGCACCCCCTTTAATGTCCCTCTCCCTACCAACCATCTACACCAGCGACGGTCTGACTGTCGAGCCGGAATCGGATCCAAACGGTTTTTCGGTCATAATGAAGCTATCTGCTTCGCCATGCCACGAGTCGTCGCTGGCGTGTTCTGAATCCTGGTCTGGTCTGGGGACACCTCCCTCTCACACCCTCTCTTCCCATCGAAAACAATCTCCTATCGCGCCGTGTCATCACTTTTTGAAGTTGAAGCGAATTTGCTAAACAATTTACTCCGGGTACCGGGAATTGTACACTCTTCCCGAGGTCTCCAACGCCAGCCAAATCGACCGCATACGAGGTGTGACTTCTTCACCAACAGGGAAGGGCCACACACACAGAGACAAGGTACCAAAGTTTAGCAAATCCTCCCGGCGACCGGCGACCGGAAGCGAGATATGCCAATGTGGCCGTCGTTTCGCTCGCTGTCAACGCAGGAGCTGCTGGGTTTTTTGGGGCGGAAATGTTTCGGTCCCGAGTGCCCGAATGGTGTGGCCACGGCTTGTTAGGAAAAGGACACCGACATACACTCACACACACACACATACACATATATAGTCTATTTATCATCTGTCACAAAATGCTGACATAGGGAAATCTCGGCGTCAGATCCCCGGCGTTTTGTAAAGAACCTGCATCATCGCTTCTCTCTTTCTCCCTCTTTCTCTGTCTCTCTCTCAGCGCAGCGTCAGAACAGTAACTGCCGGCGCCGGCTTCTAGGATCCAAAAAGGAAAAGTTAAAAAAACACAGAACAGAAAATAGCCAACAGCGGAAAGATCGGTTATGCTCCGATTGCCTGTTGTGTTGTGGGTCGTGATTCAACCGACAGCGTGTCCTGTGTAGGGCTCCCTGCTCCCCTGCTTTCTCTCTCTCGCGTGGCCAGATGTAAGATTTCTTGAGGGACTCTTTGGATTGGAGAATCGGATTTTGCTTTTGGGACCGTTGGTGGTGGTAGTGGTGGAATAATAGAATAATATTTAGATAGAATTTAAATTAGCATCCAATGAGAGGGGTTGTGGGCGGATGGGGGACCCTCCTCTCGATTGTGGTGGTTGTGACTTGCGTCGCGACACGCTACTCCACCGAGATCAAGAAATCAACGCGGCCCGCCCTTGAAGGAAACATCCGGTCGTCCCAAAATCCGGCAGCTCGCCGGAGGTTTCGCCCCCGAGGGCAAGTTCGGTTCGGATATTGTATGGGCGGACCTATGGCTCCGAGCTCCGACCATCCACCAACGAGACACCAAATGGCCAAAGAAAAATGATGTGTTCATTGTGCGTGAAACGATGCCAAACGACTGAGGACGCCATTTCTCCACGTGGCCACGGCACGGCCACGTCACGCCTTCGCCCTCAGGGTGGGTGTGAAATGGTCCTCAGCTTCCTGAAGATGCTGCGAAATGCGCGATACGCGAGAGATAAGGGCGTTTGCTAGAGGGGTGAGGGGATGAGATTGAAATTCGAGCCAACGCCATAAGCCCAATTCTCAACGAGCTGGCCATTGGGATGAGATGAGATAACGCAGTGCGTTTCTGCGTGTGTGTGCTTATGTCCTGCGAAATGAAAAGTAATACCTCGACAAAAACACACAGACACAAACACACACACACACACACACACACACACACACACACACAGACGGTCGATTCCACAGAAGATGTCGTCAGCTGTAGTGCAGAACACAGAAAACGGCGCCAACAGCAGCAGCAGCAACGTCAGGCTTTAAATCATCAGCGCGCGCGCGACGATGGAGTCTCGGGCCAGAGGGTCCTGCTGAGGCACTTCACTTCACGAACAAATACACGCTCGCTCGCGCTCGCCGTTTAGTCTGTTTGAAGTAGTCGACTTAAGTGGCATTATGCTGTCTGCGTGTTTGCTTACGCATTCCATAAATAAAAGATGACTCAAAATATTTACACTTAGCCGAGGAGGGGGGACGAGAGTAGGCCTGACCTGGCGTGGGGTGATGGTTTGCGAATATGCTGCTGCTGCTGCTGCTGTCTGTGAGCGTCACTCCTGTCTGTGCGAACACGCAGACGACGGCAGCCATCGTTAACGATGTCTCGTTTGCTGACGCGATTTATGCTTTTTCTCATGGTTCGTGGTCAGAAAGGACCCGAAAAAAGGTGGGCTGCTGAAATCAAACCACCAGAATATGGCCACCGAGGGGGAAATCAATTTCTGCTTCCCATCTGCCCTGATGTCTAAAATTAGCTCAACGCATAAACGATGCTAATCGTACCGTTCGTATCGCATCGTTGACGGCATCGTCGTCACCGTGACGCAGCGCCACACTGATAGCCGCTGATTGGCCGTCGAGTGTTTTAATATTCCAACCTGCATTCGCGCGCCGTTGATTGATTTCATGTGGCGTCAACACTCTGGCGAATTTGAGTTCTCGCTCTACAATTGTGTTTCGCTTGTGTGTTTTTAATCTCATTACAATCAATGTCCTATCCGTCCGTCAATTCAAACAAGCGTATTTCGAAAAACCGGCGAGACGAGAAGCGTTGCCACGGAAACGGATTGCTTTGAAGTCGCCTCTCGAGAGGTACGACCTGAAGGCATGAGCAGCCTGATCTTTGGCACCCTTCAGCCAAGAAACAAGTGTGCGCTACATACAGAGCCTCATGTAGCATGCTACCGCCTTAAGATCATAATCATTCCAATGGGCTTAATGAGATTACTGGGAAGAGGCCACCCCGCCTGTAGTAGTCGCAAGCCACTCGCTTCATCATTCAGCGATTCACTCCACCCATCCTCCGGTGTTGTATTTCATGTTTGCTGAGAGAGAAAGAGAGAGAGAGAACCATCTCGTCCCAACATCAAGGGTGTTTGCGTTCGATTTCCTCGTAGAAATCCTCTCAAGTACCGCTGCTCTTTGTCGTGTTCGTGTGTCCGTGTGTCCGTGTGTGTGCTAATCATGACAGAGTGAGGGCCTCGCGTGCACCACCCTCTATCAGAATCGCGTATGCATTTTCGTTTCTAATAAACACTTTGTCCTGCGTTACGGTTTTGGGGTGCGTTCGGTTACTTCTTTGATCAAAAACCTTCATCGCAGTAACAAGCGCCGGGACAGCGGCGCACCCTTCTCGTTCTCATTCTCGTGTTTTGTTTGTTGTTGTCCTCGCTGAGGGAACTCCCTTTTCTTCTGCTGCTCGACCCGGTCATAAGGGAAAAGGATGGTTCATGAAATGTAAAACGGAAAACCCAACCGCTCGCGGGTCGCGCTAAAAACGCAGTAGCCGCGCGCGCCCGGGAGGAATTCGAAATAAAGTTCTGTCCGCGGTGCGCGAAGCCAACCCCCGAGGGACGAGAGACCGGGATGGGATGGAATGGATTGGAATGTGCGTGCAGCGAATGTGGAATTAAAGTTGATGTGTTCCGTTTAAGAGTTGATTAGGTCCCAGGGATCGTTCGGTGTGAGTGAGTGAGTGTGCTTGAACATACACCGCGGAGGGTGGTGGCCCCCTTCGTTAACTTCTGACGGATGCGGAGAAAGATAAATGCGTTCTGTGTTCGCGTGCCAATCGCGGGCAGCGAGGAAGGACGTGTACAGACAAACATAGGAAGGGGGTGTTGTGTGTTTCCTAGGGGAAACATTAAAAAACCGGTCGCCCTGTCGGTTGTGAGAAGGGTGCAAGGCCACTGGCAAGAGACAAGTGGAAATGGCTGTAAACGCAATATGGTGGAAAACGGAAACCACGTGCAAGAGGGGGAGGGGGGGGGTCCCCTCTTGTACATAGCATAGAATGCTCAAAGATAAATGAACGGCAACGAATGAGTGAGTTTAATGAAATTTGACATTTACCGCTCACATGCTCGGTGTTCCCGGTCTGCTTGCTCGGTTGATTCCATTTTGATGGAAAATGATGTTCGTGTCACTTTTAATTCTGGCATGGCATCCTTCGAGGCACCGGTAGCACTTTTCAAGTTTGATTGTATCCTAGACCTAAGTGAGTGTTACCACTCCTTGTCGAAGAGTGTTCCAGAGGATTGTTATCGCGAACAAACTCCGATTGTAATATTGTTTTCCATCTTGTATGACGTTCCAACAAGAAAAAGGGTCATTTAAGAGGAACTATCGTGTGTTGATTGGTTTAATGATTTTTTTTCAAATGCCCTTCTAAATGATAAACCTTTCAAGGATGTTTTGAAAACATTTTGGAAAAATTGGAAGCAAAGCTAAGATACAACGTATACATACAAAACCTCGTTTCAAAGTAGATGTTGTTGTAGCTCTTGAGACTTGATAAAATCGGGCAATGTTTTCAACAGTATTGTTTAATATTTATATTAACCTCTTTTTTTAAAGAAATTCGTTAAAACCTTCATTTTTCGTGATACAACTTATCAGCTAACCAAAGACAATCGATTTTCATATATCAGATGAACAAGCACGAAGCAATTATGGACACAAAAAGAGAACTTTTGCAGAGATGCTTTCCTGGAAATAATTCTGCGCTTGCAGTTTTTTCATACGTTTCATTTTTTTTTCATTTCATTTTTCATCGTACGGTGTTTTGCACATTGTAATCACATTGGCTGTGGTGCGGTTGTTATGTCGTACTATGATTTTTTTGAATCGTAGTAACGTTGGTGCAGAAGTCCAAGCTATTGTTCGTATGTCCTGAACAAAGAGCCGAATATTATGAGTAATTCCAGTATTCAAACCATATCAAGACCTCAAAACCTGTCAATTAAATATACTAATCACTTTCTTTTCGTTCTTTCTATTTTTAGGTAAGTTTCGATGCTGCTAGACTGTCTTAACCATAACAGTGCGTGGTCCCCAAACAACCGAATTCATAATATCCACGAAAGGTTGCGTAAGTTTGTGAAATAAGCATAACATTAGCGTGACAGCACTTCGCCCTAGTGCCCACTTTTAATGTAATTTTCTATTAAGTCACTTTATTGTGCCTCTCACGGCAAACGCTTTCGGACACTACTGTGAACCCGTTCCATGGTCCTCGCTAACCTCCCCTCATTTCCCCGGAAAAGAGGCTTTGCTGTATGCCGTGCAGCATTAACGCTAATAGGGAAAGCGACCAGCCTGCCTGCCCCGGGCCGAGCGTCCGATGGAATTATTTTAAGTGCATCTCCAACCCGCGCGCACACACACTTTGCGAAACTTACTTACTGCTGCCACCAAAAATTTAAATGCTTCACCCTCGCCGCCACTCCTCTACCACTCCCACGCTGCAAGGTTAAGCTAACGAATGGACGTGTGTGTGTGTGTGGGTGTGTGATTATCAAATGCGACACCACCCGCCCGCCCTGCCTATCCTTCCTAATTAAATCATTTGCTCGAAGCATCTCCGGGTGCCTTCTACTGGCTGGCGGTGGGGTAGGGTGGTAAGGTGGGGTGCGGCGTGGTCCGTTGTCCGAACTGATTATGCTCATCAGCGAGCGCGGCGCTGTCTGAGGTGCTTAGCATTTAATGGAGCAAATCCTGGGAAACGGCAACGCGCGCCCATATTGCAACAACGTTTGCTGTGCGACATGCGCGGCCTTTATCAAGCGACGGAAAGAGAGAGAAAACGCGCGCCTGAGAGACAGACAGAGAGAGAGAAAGAGTAAAGTGTTTTAATTATCAATTCACCAAAAAGCATAGCAAAGCATCCTTTCGGCAGTGAGCGCCCGCCACTGTGTAGTACTTGGTGGGAGAACCGAGCGAACATAATGGCACCGGGCACAGCATGTATGCTGCTCACTCCGGATGCTCGCTTCATAATTATTATCTGCGCCATATGCGAACGCCAAGGCATCGTAAACTGCATCAACATCTTCTTCGTCGCTTCGCAAAATGCGTGTCCCGGCGTGTGTGTGTGTTGGTTGCTCGAATTTCCCACGACGACAATGTCCACGTTTCACGAGCACCCGGACCCGCGACTCGGGACCCGGAGACATCCAAGCTTTTCAGAGGGAAAAGGTCCACAGCACAACATTCTCACATCAAAAGAGATGTCGTCATCATCGCCGCCGCCATCAGAAGCGATGAACAGACATGGGCTGCGCCTGCGAAGGAGTGGTTTCTTCCTTCCGTCCTTCCTTCCTTCCTTTCGTGCATCCTGCCCTTCCTTTGCTCCCGGGGTGTATGGTGAAATGTTTTATTTATCCACTTCATCCACCATCGCTGCCAGCTGCCGGCAGCACATCCCTTTTGGGAGAGATTAGGGTAGTGATTGCACGTGTCCTCGTCGTCGTGCGGTGCGTTTGGCAGTTTCATGCTTGCCTTGCCATGCTAACGACGTAATAAGCAGTTTGTAATCCGCTCGTCAAACTCCATGGGCATCCCCTCGCGGTGGGGGACCCACCTCCCTTCTGTAGGACGTTCGGTTTGGTTTCTCGCAAGACGAAAAAGGGTTGTGCTGGTTGGTTTGCGGCTCGCGGTTCAGAATGTTTCCTAATTTGCCAAACATGCTGCTACCGAGAGATCATGCACGAAGTAGCATCACATTGCATGTAAGAAGGTCCTTGGTTGTAGTTTCTTTTTTTTTACCTTTTTAGCAGCAAAAGCTTCTGCGGCACCGAGCGTAGGAGATGAAGAAATTGTCTCCTGGCCGGGACATCGCGCGGGTGAAGGTTAATGATCTCACATATCACCAGCGTCAGCGTTGGTGCGTCGTGTGCCCCCGCGCCATCACTGGAATTACTGTTTTCGTGACGGAATGTTATAACGAGAGAGAGCGAAAGACATTCCGGGGAAAATTAAGCCACCGAGACGGGCTCGCGCGTGCTCCTGCCGGTGGCATGATGCTGCTGCTCAGTTTTAGTAATCGTGGTGCAATTATGTTGCTTCCTCTGTTGCTTCATTTTGCTGCCAGCGTGCCTGTCTGTCTCCTTTCGTGTAAGACGTGGTCTAAGGCAAGCGTGTGCGCGCGCGCTCCTCCGCATTTTATGATTATAGATGCCAGAGACATTGACGAACATTGCAAAAAACCCACACACACGAAGAGAAGAAGAGGATGCTTCCGTCATCCGTTTGGTTCTGGTTCTGCTTTCGGCGTAAAACAATGGCCACGAACACGGCAAGATACAACAACGGTTAGCAAAAGCATCGACCGTTCCGTACCACCGTACCGTACCTATCGCAAATGCACAAATGCACTTCGGATATGTAATGCCGACAGGCGGCAGGTCCTTCTTCCATTCCCTTCAAACCGGCCACCATGGAAAAAAGCATGGAAGGCTCTATAGCGGCCCTTGAAAAGCACACTGAACGGATGGATCATGACACACACACACCGAGAGCATGAAGAATGGTGGTACTGCTGCTGGTGGTGGTAGATGGATGTCTTAAGGATCCGTTCTTCCTTCCTTCCTTCTGCAAACTCCTCGACGCAAACTCATCCGCCTATCGCCATCACCATCTCCGACCGATGGCGTGAGAATAAAGTGCATTTTAGTTACCGTTTTTTTCTCTTCTTCGCTTTGCTACTGCTGCTGTTGTGGATGTTGTTGTTGCTGTTGCGTCGCTTTCGATTTCGCAATCGGAGGAGGCTTTGGAGGCTGCTGCATTTCTATTCTACTGAGCTCTTAACCCCCCTCCATCCAAGTCGGCCACTCTTCACGTGCTTTAAGCCGCTTACTGCATCCAGCCAGAAGCCAGTGTCCATTTGCTGCTCTGCTGGCCATTGGTACGAGGTACGAGTGGTGCTGCAAGGAACTTGAGATGTGGAACGCCGGATCGTAGCTACAATGCAAACGCGTAATCTTACCTTTTGGTTCAAGTAGGAAGCGATCCGTATTCTTCACCGACGCCACAAACACAAAGTTGGTGGTACGAGAGAGAGAGAGAGAGAGAGAGAGAGAGAGAGAGAGAGAGAGAGAGAAAGAGAGTCCGACGTCCAGTCCAATGCTGCTTCTCATCCCATCCAATTGCTATCGGAAGGAAGTGGAATCCACAGGAAACCTTTTGCCGAGGGTTTTCCCCTTTTTTCTCTTTTTTTTTGCGTCCTTTTCATCCCCAACTCGGTCTCTCTCTTTCTCCCGGGTGATCGCTACCCCAGCCCAGATAGAGGGCAGCATAAAAGCTAACTCCCGGTCTTCCGGTGGTAAGCTCCTTGAGCGGTGTCCGAGGATCCGGGAGCCCTTTGGAGCCCCCTCTCCGGTCTGGCTGGCAGCTACAAGAAGCTTTTCTTTCGCACCTTTCCGGTCGGCTAACGTCGTGTCCAAGGTGGACCAAGGGATCCCCCTTGGTTGGAACGGCGAACGGAAGGTGAACGGTATGCAAAAGGAAATGTACCAGCCTTGTTTTCCATTTTGTTTTGTGCCAGATCCGGACACGCTCCGGACCCCGACCGGTTGGCTCCTCGCTTTATCCTGCACTCTTCCACCCCTTGTGCTGCATTTGACGTCTTACTCCAGGCGTCCAGTGCGGCGGATCATCGGATGTGGGATGCGGAAAGATACTTTCGCAAAAGCTCACCGGAAGAACTCGGAACTCGCCGCCGAGAAAGGATGGGATTATAAGCCATTGTGTGGCTCAGCCCGTCAGGTCCGTCCGTCCGTCCGTCTATCCTTCTGTCCGCTAGCTACCCCCTTGAGGTACCACTTTCCTCTCTTCGTTTTCTTTTTTTAGCGAAAAGAAACTTTGAAAACGGTCAGCAAGAAAACATATCGACCATGACGTGGTGCCTGCCAGGGGAAGGAGATGCCTGCGGAGGAGAAGAATGTTCTTCGCCGCGGGTGTTTTCCAAATTGCACAAGAAAGCAGAGGATCCCCACTGGCTCACGGATCTGAGAAAGAGCTGGAGGGCGCTCGCTTGTTAGCCTTTTTTCCATTTTTATTTTTTCGACTAGCAACCGCCCAGTCAGTGCACTGCTGACCGCTGTTGCTACTACAAACAACACATGGAAGATGGAAGAAGGAGAGGGAGGGTACGTGATCCCTATCCACGGGCCTCGAGGCCCCGCAGACAAACGCGTGAGACACCATCGTTATCCTTTCGCCTTTGATGAAGGTGATTTGTTTATTCGTAAGCAACTGGTAAACACTTCTGTTCAGGATGGGGAACGGTGTATGTGAGAGAGAGATGGAGGAAGGGAATAAAGGATAACATTATCTTCCCAGGCCCAGACCGCAAACAACGGGGCCCCCCATAAAGGATGTGGCGGCAGCGCTTAGCTATTAATTTCGGCTGAGTGAGCTCTTACGTATTCAATGAAGCGCAGGAAGGATGCGTTCGCGTTGGCTTCTTGAGGTCACGCCACTTGCTGCTGCTGCTGCTGCTGCTGATCTGGCTTGTTAACAACCCACAACAACTACTGCTCAACAGTAGCGCTTTCAACGTTAATCAAATGCAAATGCTCACCACCATCTGCTCGCAATTGTTTTGCTTTTGTTCGGAATAGAAGGAGCTGCAGTTGCAGCCAGAGGTTGATGACTGCGTTGATGGGCAGCACATCAGCAGGTTAATCCGAATGAAGTCAGTTCTTTGAGTGTATCATCCCAAGGATAGGTAGAAGTATCATCCCAATTTGTGTCGAAAAATTGCTACCAAATACCAACACACAACAGCAAATGGTAGATTTCTTCTCACTGAGCCTCACATTGTTGGGGTACTGGTGTATTGAAGCCAATATTGAGATGATGAGAGGACATACTCTCTTTCTCTCATTCTTACAGAAGTGCCTATGGTTTCCCCAATTATGCCAACCATGTTGAGAACTTCCGACCTCAACAACAATGTAGGTTGCATTGTTGTGAGGCTTTGCAAAACCGAAATACTCGAAACATACATTCCATGTGCGAGATCGAACCGTCGGTACGGCAGAATAGCATATTTCCGGAGCAAAATTCTGCGAAAATGCATACAATTCACCAGAATGCCAGTTACAAATGCCATTGTTGTAGAGTAGAGCTCACCTCCCCGTCCCCCCAATTCTCGACAATAATGTTTCATTTTCCGATGGTACCGGGCCGACATTGATTATACTCTCGAGAAACATCAGAGATTTAGTGTAACCCAACTAAGCAAATCTCATCCACGTACCGGTGCCTCGGTTACTCGGTTGCATAAATCAAATATTTTGAAGTAAAATCCCACCGGACGCACGGGAGTAAAGCACGAAAACTACTCCCTCTCTCTCGCTCGGTTATGAAGCATGTTTTCCAGAATGCAAAAGCGTGTTCGAAGGGGAGACAAAAAAATCCATTTGGCCAATTTTCGCGGAAAATGCGCGGTTTCAATTTTTCCCCCTGGTTCTTTTCCCGTTTCCCGTTTGTTTTCCAGTACCAGAACAGAGTAGTAAAAGTTGGTTTGATGGCCAATGCGAGATGGGAGGGAATGTGGGATGGATGAGGATTAACTTGAATTGATAAAAGCCTCCCAGCAGGCCCTACAGGACCATAATGTATGCATGCATCGTGCATTGAATGAACGCGCAGCTACTACACACTGGTACTGCTTGTAGAGTAGTAACTCCCCTAACCAGGAACGAGCGCACTGTTCCATCCGTCCGGGTAAAAGCATAGATAATGGAAGCGGCTCTTGCGAATAGCGGCGATAATAAATTAAGTAACATTTTTTTTCACTATTATTCCCCATCACCACCATTGGTCATGTACGACCGACGAGGCAGGAGAAGGTTCCGGGTTCTGTCCGGTCCGGTGTGCTGCTGTTTGCTTCGGTGAAATCCCGTGACTAAAACACGGAACTCTCCTTCCTGAACACACATTGTGAATATTGAATTTGAGGTAGTTAGTGTGTGAGTATGGGATTTCCCGTTCCCGTAGAACGGCGATGCGCCTTTCATGTTGCGGCTCCAAAAAAAAACCAGGAGACTCGTTCGACAAAAACTGACAATAGAAAGAACACCCTAGAACGGCCGTTACTCAGATTCTCGGTGGTCATTTGCCTACCATTAGCTTTGCAGAAAGTTTTCCCATTTTCGCAAAACCCAAAACAAATTGGAGTTTTTTTTCCTACGACATGTACAAACCGTACTGTGTGCTCGGCTACATCATAGTTCGACCACTTTCGCCGGCCGAGATGGCGGCAAATGGCCAACCAGTTACTCACTCAGTCATCGTACGTGATGTTTTATTTGTTTCGTCAGATGAGTGGAGCGCCTGACGCTACGAAACCCAGACATTGACCCACCGAACGTGAAAGTGAGAGTGAGCTTGACGTCCGCGAGGCCGCCACGTGGCACTTGCTTTCGTCAACTCTTTCTCTCGCGTCTCATCTTCGTCATAAGGCAAGGCAAGGACGCTAGGAGGGATGCACCAACTGCATTGTTGGTGTTGTTGTCGTTGTTGTCGTTGTCGTTTGCTTCCGTCCGGTCTCACAGACAGCTTCATCGATCGTCTCGAGCCTTGTTGCGAGAAGAGGAACGTCTGAGTAGGTCGAGTGCGGCTCGACCAAATTAGTGGAACGCTGCGCTCGCTATCTTCAAGGATCGTCTGGCACGAGAAGAACCTGTCGAACTCCCCGGGACAGAACCCTCCTGTGTCTACCTGTCTACCGTCGGAAGTGGTATTGTTTTCGTCCTGGTACTAAACAGATGAGATACATTCCAGCCCCTTTACCTTTACTGCTGTCGTCAGCAGTTTACTGAAAGCTGTGGCGAAAAGTGGTGGTGGTGGTCCACTCCCAGCACTTTGTCGGTGTTTTTCGGTTTTTTTGGGTTTTCGTTCCGCAAAAAAAAAAACCCCGTTGATGAAGTGCAACGACCTGCAAACGACCGCAGACCGACAACCGGTGGAACAAGTGGATGGTTTTTTCCGGTTTTTTCCCCAAAATTCTGCTGGATGATTTTTGTTTTTTTGGACACTCGAGCTTTGACGAGGAATGAGATATGCACTCTCTGTAGTGAGATGCAGAGATGATGCATTTTTCGCGGATCCTTGCGCTGCCTAAATAGCGTAATGAATTCTCTCCCGCCTTTAGCACTCGGTTAACGCGTGTTTGTTTTTTTTTAATCAAAGAAACCATTCACTAAGCAGTCGTGCCGGAGTACGTGGGGATCTTTGCAACAGAAAACAACACACGGCACTCAAATGCATTTAACTATAATGTTGCATCATGCTGCTGCACGGTGGTAATGGAAATGGAAAAACACAATCTAAACATTCAATTTACATACCTGATCGAGAATGGTCAACCTCCGGATGAAAAGCAGGGAACCACCGACCGTTGCACAGTTGTGCTCCTGACAGCTGCATCGAAGCAACCGATGTCACTCGGTACTTCGATTTGGAACACACAAACACACACACGAGAACACTGTCAATGGGACCTCGTTACCGGGCGGATCCGCTCCCCCTGGGAGGTGGGGACGTTGGCTGACTGACACAGTATTAAATCTAAATGTCAATCGTTCCCCGTCCAACCTCTCTCCCTTCGACCTTAACGTTGAGTGCACTCTGTTCAGCTACCGTTTCACTCACATGCAAATGAAACACTTGATTGCTGATGCATAATACACGAGGAAATCATTTCCTAACCAGAGGAAAACCCTCTCCTTCGTTTCCGATGCTACACAAGAGAGTGAAAGAGGACTGCTAGAGCGGAGAAGGGGACTGGAAATTTAAGCTGGAGCCTGAAATGTGTTAATTATCTATGCGTAATTGCACTCCTCCTCCGCCCCCTCTGTCACCATTACTTGCCAGACTGCTAGACTGCCGGATCATTGGGTCCTGAAGGAATTCGGCGTCCTTTCCAGCAGCAGCAGCAGCAGCAGCAGGCGGTCCGGAGAGTCACAAAGTGAAAGGTTGTAGCTTCTACATTGGACATCGGTTGATTTCCCAGTGCCACTCATCATCAAGCCACCACCCATCCTCTTTTGGTTTAGCAAATATTTGCCCATACATTTCCTCACATCACCACCACCACCACCACCACTTTCCACTTGTTCCATTTCTCCTGCTCCAGCAGGGGACTCGTACTTTCTCCAAAACCTGATAATGATGATGCTGATGATGGTGATGATGGTGATGTTAATGCCTCTACACCGCAATGCAAACGCTCCCCGTCGAGGGCAGCGATTCTAATTCAATGTTTTATCCCCATCGTTGGCATAGCATGGTAGCTGGTGGGCGCAACGTGCTGTAAATCATAATTTATGCTGATTTCTCCGCGACATGAGTTCATCATAACTGATTGCTGGCCCGAATGGCCTGGCACTCGCGGCGCGCTTTTCGATCTGACAGGCTTTCCACGGGCACTCAACAGGGGGTACGATTCGTGAAATAAATGTGTTTATTTCATTTGCTTTTCCATGTTTTTTTACTCTCTTTTTCCTTTCGGGGCTACGATAATCATACACGATGCCAGACGATAACGCGGTACACATTAATACGAATGAGAGAATGGGGAAAACCTTTATGCTGTGTGCCTCCTCTCCGTTTCGGTACCAAACACCACATCGCAACTGGTTTTCGCGCTTTACGAGGATCATTTTCGCATCCTGCACCCCGCCAGAGCTCCATTAAGCGCAAAAATGACGACACAATGACAGCAGCAAATGATGCCATTCGGCCTCTGTCATGCTTGTGACTCCTGCGACGCCTAACCATGCTGGAGGAGGTGTATAAGCATGACGCACGGCACGGTGTGGAAATTACACATTTTTCTTTTCTGTGTCGGTGGCTCGAATTTCTCTCCGAAAAAAAAACACACACACAAGGTTTCTATTTCATTTTACAGTCTCAGTACAGAGATTTATAAAAAGGGAAAGAGAAGTGGTGCGTTTCGTGACAGAGGTTTGGCTTTATACCCTCCTCTTTATCTTGCTATAAGCAACAGATTTTCGCCATTTTATTTGCGTTCCGTTTCGTTGCGAAACATCTATTCCCTTGTGATGTTTTGTTGGAGTCGTGACTTCCGTATATTGCGTTTTGCGCCCTCGTTTCGTTTCGTGTATGTTTTTAAGGTATGCCCTTTTATGGGCTACGCGCCACAGCGATGGAGTGACCGAGAAGATGCCAAAAGTACCGAACCCCCGCAACCCATGGAATGTTTCACGCTCCGTCGACGAACATTATTGAGAAATGCTTTCTTTGGGGTATTACTCGTTTTCCATTGCAGGATTGTTTAGAAAACTAGTATTCTAAAGAACAAGAAGCAGAAGCTTTGGCAGAAACAGAACAATACGGTTGACCGTAAAACCAACCCCCACGGTTTGCTTCGCTTAAGCCTGCCAATTTCGGTTCGGCGTCCATTTTGCATTGTTTTTGTTCAACCAAGAGCATCTCCACCTTCCCGGGACCGAATTTGATCCGCTTTTCTAACAGATTACACAGCAGCGCGGTGGTTACGTTTCAATAAATGTGAATAACAGAGCGTTTTCGGTTCCCCAAAATTTCAATCCGCCCCAAAAACACACCCCGTTCGTTGTGCGCTCGCTCCGGGGCTGCTGCTGCATGTAGAACAAAACCATTCTGGCCACGATCCTCCACGATGGAAGCGACGATGGGGTAAAAATTAGACAAATATGTTGAAATTTTAATCATTTCTAATCCGATCAGTGCCCTAAAGCGCCAACGTGCTGGCCGCCTGAATGCCCGCTTAGCAATGAACATTGTGATGGGATTGTGGTGGCCGCACTTGGAACCTGGTACACGAAATCCATCCCAAAGTTGAAGGATTTCTGTTTGAAGAGCAATGGTAATAAATGCCCGAGCGATGAAGAGTGCTACCATTTTGGCAATCACCTTCCAAAGGACGTGCAGACATCCCTGGCATTCGATTCGCGAGTTAGCACCAGCAGCAGCTCCCTGATTAATGGATTATATTTTGACACTCTTTTCAATTTGCGCACATCATATCTCCGCGATCTGCCCTCGGGAGCACTTTTGGTAGCAGCAAGAAGTAATTAATTACGTTGCCTACCTTCGGGCGCTTGATTGAGACGATGATTTTCGACAAATTTCCCGATCTGCCGGTGCCACGGAACCATTCTCGCGCGCGCACAGGATAAACGACTTGTACCATCCATTGCTGCCTGCGGGCTGTTCGGGACATCGAAAAATTCCAAAGGAAAACCATCCGGCACAGCCCGCCCGGGTTGTCGTTAGCAGTCGCGCGTCGCGTTTCGTGCAGCTCTTCCTGTAGTAAACTTTCCAAAAGTGCCAACGGGCAGAAACACCTTCCTGAAAATGGGCCGCGGTTTGGTGCGAACGGGCGCTGATTGCTATCTAATTATTTCATCGCGCGATGCTGCTGCCGGTGCTCCGGTTGGAGTGTTAAATTTTATTCTTTCTCATCCCTCCCCCTTTTAAACTGTCAACACACGCTACGGTGTTCCCTTTTTTTGCAAGCTTTTGTTCTTGGGGGCCAACAACAACAACAACACATGGCACACACGCACACGCAACCAGGTTTTTGGCCTTATCAGCCGCCGGGGAACAGTAAGCAGTGTTCTAGACGAGTTCGCTATTGAAAACCCAGTATCTGGCCTGCGGGTCCTGGGTAAGCATGTTTTTCGTGCGCGATATATGCGCCTGATTTAATGTTCGAGACCCCAACTCAAGGAGACCTCCAACGCGCCTACCACAATGTGTTGCCTACCTCCTCGTGAGACCTTGAGTTTCCTTGGCACGCGCATAATGTATGCTGGTTGTTCAATCCCAGTCACTTACAAACACAACGCCAGAGAAAAGGCGGCTTAAGACGCCTTCGGCTGCTCGACGGGTGCCTAAACGGAACGTGCCAGCACCACTACTTACATTGTGAGCAACCTGTTTTGCAGGCATCGCGTTCGCTGTGTTCGCTCCGAGGCAAAGGAGCCGTACGGTGCGTGCGGTATCGGGAGAAATTAATGCGTATGTAATTAGAAAACATATTTCTTCGGCACCATTTGGCAGCCGCCCCATGGGCCGGCGCGTGAGGTCCTGAGACCTGTTTTTAGGGCCATTAAGAGGAGCGTGTGAGAGAGAGCGAGGCGTACAGGAAAGGTGCTGACAGAAGGTAAACAAGTTTGCAATTTGCAACGATTCTTAATCACAATCACATCTAATTAATGATTTCAATTTATAATCCCACAAGACGTCCCGTCCTCCCCCCCCTCAAAGGAAGTGTGGAGAATGTAGGAAAGAGGCCGTTCTAAGACCACGGTCTCAGCATTGTGTTTGGAGGTTCCCCCTCGGGAGCCAAGGTGCTGTCGATATTTGAAATTGTCGACATTTAGGCGCAGGAATGGGAAGTGGAGGTCATTAGAAGCGAATGTTGCGAAGGCAGTCCTGACAAGCAACATTACAAGTGACGTGGGAAGAGAGTGCGTGTGTGTGTGAGAGCGAGGTGTCAGCCAAATTTGTTTCTAATTTAATTCCATTCAACCTCACGGCAGACCGCGAGCGAGGCCGTGACGGTTGGCAATGGTGCCACGATATCCTTCAGCAAGGAGCAACCATTTGTCGTGCACATTTGTCAGTCACGACGCAAGGACTGTAGAGGACGCTGACGACAGATCGCCACTTTGCGAACTGCTTTTCGGGTGACGAAACGCAGAAGAACTCCCCCGGGGGAGCGAAAATTCCTCGCGTTCTGCGTTTTCCCCGTTTAATTCCGGTGCTCTGCGAGAGAGGGAGTTTCTTGTCTGATTTTTGCACCACTCCCCTTCTTCATCGTGAGCTCAAAACCATCTGGCCATTGCGCGCCGGCGTGGGCTGTTCCGCGGTGCTGCTGCTCAACACAAATTCCTAATTTCTAATCGCAAATAAATATTCAACAAACACCCGTACACCAACAACCAACTGTCAGTGGGCTGTGCTGGTGTGCCCCGGGTGGTGGTCGTCCTCGTCCCCGTCTCCGTCGTGTAGCGCAATAGCAACCTTCCTTCCTTCTTCTCGCTTCTCTCTCACTCTCGCGTTCCGTTGATTGAAGTTTTGTAAAGTCTCGAATCTCGAAGAGTGGCATGGAAGGTTCGGAAGGGCAGGGCATCGAGTCTAGGCGGAATTGAGGTGTGAGCAGGGGGAGAGAAGGCACAGAACACGATTTTAATTAGTGTCAGCATTTGTAAAAACTTTTAATAAAGTATTGCGCCAAAAGGCACAGGGCCCCGGTGTGTGGTGTGGTGTGGTTTACGGTTGGTTGCTTTGGCGTAGAGTTCTTTTACCGCGAGGGGTGGGCTCGAAGAACCTAAGTTTTCTTCTCCTTCCTGGGGGCCGCTGCCAGTTTCCGAGCAAATGGCAAATGGCGTGAATCCCAGGGAAATTATTTTTATGCTGGAATTATCGAATTGTTGTTTTGGGGTAACATGAGGCAATGCCATTCGTCTGGATTCAGCGGAGGGTTTCAGGTTTGGGATGATTTTAATTAAATCTCTACTTTTCTCCCTCACCCCCGTACAAAAAACCTCCCAAGAACTGGTGGCAAAATGCGTCCCTTGGTACGTGGTTAGCATTAAACAACACTCCGGTGGTCCGGTGGTCCGATGGTTGACCCTCCTCCTGACACCTTCTATGACTGCGAACGATTCGTTGCATGTTTAGGGCCTAGCCGTCGATGGGATAAATGAACCTGCATAAATCAGTCAAGAAGAGGTCCAGTCCAGGTCGTAGAAGACCCGATTTGTGATTATTGTTTCACATTTCTCAGTGGAATTGATTGGAATAACAATAACAGCAGCGAAAGCGTTAGCGGTAATCGGATGACCAGTTTTCCTCATTTTTCGTACCGCCAACAGGCTGTCGAAGTTAATGAATAGCCCATGAAATTGGCGAGATCGTTGTAACCATTGGCAATAAGAGGGAACAGCTTACTTCATAATTTATTTTTGTTTAGGGAAAAAAACGCGTTCTCGCGCCCAATTTTTAACCTTCCTCGCGAGAATCTTCGCGTACCCTTTAACGGTTTGTCATGTGGAACCAATTACACCGAGCAAATGTCGCTCGCGAATCCAAAAGTCAATTGTAAAAGTGGCGGAAAGTGCTCAACGGAAAAACACGCGAAAACCTTCACGTCGCACAATCAATCCCTTCAGCGTTTCTGAGAGGTTTCACCAATCGCTGATTCGATTCCACGTGCATTGGAAAAGTGTACGAACGAACGAATATTTGCATTCCAGTGACAGCAGCGAGCGTCATCAGCGGCAGACAGGCCCGCAACCCCTTTTTTGCCGGGAGCAACCAACGCGCTTTTGAACGCTTAGTGCACCGGAGCGTGTCGGGGGGCGGGGGGGACGTTAGTCTCCCGGGCGTACGGGCTACATGCCGGTGACGATAACGATGGTGGTGGCAGTCTAGGTCGTGGTCGGATACCGCCCTCTTTACCCTATACGGTAGAGTGAGTTTTAAAATTTAATTAGCTTCTTTGATTTATTGTAAATTACCTGTCAATTATGCACAACGAGCGATGCTGCCACAACCACCGGATGGCGACCAGGACGACGACCAGGACGTCGGGAACGAGGACGAGACACGGTTATGGGGGCGAAAGACGACAAACAAGAAAATGGCATTTCCACCGTCGATGCGGTGATAGTAGCTTAATGTGTCTCTCTTCCGATGAAGGGTTAAAGGAAGGGATGTTTAATGAAGTTCGCCTATCACCTATCAAACCCTGGGGTGCTTCAAGTATGATGAGCCTCAGCGAAATCTTCGTAGAAACCCATTCCTATTTTTCTCTTCTAAACAAATGTCTCACAACGTCTCTACACTTTGTTTTGGGATGTTTTTACACATTTTCCCGCTAATCACGAATACGTTTATGAAATGAATACAAGACATTCTCAACGCCATAATTCCATAATCCAACATAATGAGGAAAACGAAAATGGTGAACCTATTTTGAAATTATTAAAAATTTGTGAAAATCCCAGGCATTAAAACCATAAAATACTACTACTACTACTACTACTACTACTACTACTACTACTAAAGCGTGTCTACATACGATGTGATAGTATTCCCGTCGCAAGGAATGTTCCATATAACTAGAACACAAACCAAAATACCATGATCCAAGGAACCATTTTTTTTATACGGACTTTTTGAAAATTTCCATATCGCATGCAGCGTATGTAGAGACGCCGTCACTATCGTGCTTCGTTAATTGCCACCACGCTATTGACGCTTCTCGAACATCCGTTTATCAATTATCCATCACACCAACACCAAGCAAGAAGGTACTGACGCATTAAGGGGATTATCGCGGGCACAAAATGGCGAATGAAGTACGACGAACAATGGATCCTACCACCGCGCCAACGGCGAGCCATTCTTCGACGAATCGCGTATTGCGAGGCACTCCCAATGACCTCGGATCTCGAGAAGCCCCCCGGACCACTGATGCATGGCACGCGGTGGCATCGTCCTGCCAATGGCTGCATTCTCTGCTCGCACGGAAGACCGTAACCGATGCCGACACCAACGTGACCGACCGCCTTGGACGTTATGAGCCTGATTGTTTGTTTGTTTGCTCGCTGTCCGCTGGTCCCGCTAACGCTCTGCAAACACAGTCCATCTTCGTTAGAATCGCGTTAATTAGCGATGACATCCTTCTTTAATCTAGCCTTCCCACGGCCTCCAGCATGATGATGGATTCCGGGATTAGGATTATGCGGGTTCATTCAGGGTTCAAGCACACACACACACACACAGAGATCGTTGTCCTTTCGGTCTCGGACTAATTCTTCGCAACTGTTTAACTGCCTGACGGAGGAGAAGCAGATCAGAGCTTTAATCACCATCATCTTTAATCTCTCTCTCTTTCTCTCTCTGTCTGTCATTTCAGCGCGACACAATCGTCCTGGATCCGACGAGCTCGGACATCCGCAACTGCGTCTCAAAAGGAAAGAGCGAGGTAAGTGACACATTATCGATGACAGTCCTTCTGTCCTTATGCAGCGCCTTTTGCTGTGGCATTAATGCAACAAATCTGGATCTCTATATATTGTGTGTACGTGTGCGTGTGTGTGTGCTCTTTACATAATCTTCTGCTGCCTTGTTCTAAGCCTCAGGATGAGTGAAATCTGCAGATTGAGCCACTTCCAAGCGGAGGTTCTCTGTCCACTTTGCATAATTGATCACTACGAAATGAAAACATTTATATCAAGTGTGTGTGTGTGAGCGTGTGTGTGTGTGTGTGTGTGATGCATTGCCCAGCTGGTCTACTGGACAAGAACAAATGGTTGAAAAGGCCTAGACAAAGAAGAAGAAGCCGAGAGCCGAGACAGGTTCGTCCGGAAGACCGGAAAGAAGGACAACTTATCTGCATACTATCCAGACTACCGTCCCCATCCTCCCATTTGTGTAACTAAATGCTTTACAAAGCATAAGCACTCCAACATCGGGTCCTGGACTCAGTCTCTTCTGGTTCTGCAAAGGAATTGTTGCAGCCTCCTCCTCCTTCGAGTGCAGTCCTTCCCTACATTTCGGCAAATTCTTTCAATCCTCCGGACCAGGACCAGGATTCTCTCGCACTGTCCTCGTGTGTGTGTGTGTGTCGCACTCCTCAAAGCATGATGGGCCTTCATCTGAGCCCTTTCTCTCCCCTGGTCTTGGTGCGTTGGCATCTTCGCACTTTAAATCAGTGCACCGGAGCAAATAAATTGCAATCTGTCGACCATTTATCTTCCTCCGAGAATGGCTCAATGTGTGTAAGATAGAGAGAGAGAGAGAAAGATAGAGAAGATAGAGGTGGTTCGAGGTACTCGACGAGGAAGAGGAGACTCTCCCTTGTCTGGGAAGATGCTAAACTTTATCTGAATGAATTTCGTGCCGCGTTCGATCCCGGCCGCAAAGTTCCTGAACGTTGAACTCATCCAGAGCCAGGCGAAGTGCAGTGATAAACTTTTCCTTGCGCGGTATTCCAAGAGAAAAGAGAGAGAGAGTAGTGAAAAGAAAGGATCCAAAGGGAAGCAACACGAATTCTCTGCCCTCTGTTGGCTGTGCCATCCATCTGGATCTGGAAGGGATGCTGGTTGGAAAAGGGGAAAACGGAAAGGGGAAAGCAAATCTTGCAACGCCACTCTAATAGGTGCGAACGGAATAATTCTTCGAAACAGGGACAAAGGCTGACAGAAGAGCCACATGCACAGCCAAGGTTGGTTGAAACGGGTACAGGGGACAGGACAGAGGACGGGACCAGAGAGGTTCGCCTCTCCTGGACGTGCCATCAATTGTCCTTTTTAATGTTGGCAAGCCAACCAGCCATCCAGCCAGACCTTCGTGATACCATCCCTAGTACCATCCGGGAGTTGGTCTTTATCTTGGAAAGTTAACTTTGGAAAAATCACGAGCTAAAAGATGGTGATACACAGTAATAATATAAATTTTCCACCCTGAACTTTCTCGTCCGGCTCTTGGTGTAGTGTCGCTTGACAGAGCTCAGTAAAAAAAAGTCGGGGGACTCCCTGTGTCTTCGTACGTTGAGACAGTTCCCGTAGGTTCGTATTACTTTAAAGAAACTGGTGTGGCACCGATTTCAGGGAACGGAACAAGAAACTTCACTCCACAACGGTACAGCAAAAGTCACTCACTCCTCATCGCGAGGGGAAGAAAACCATAAGTTAGTGCATCGAGGAATCCTCCCGGAAATTGCTGCAAAAACGGCAACCGGCAACGGTGGTACATAAGTCCAAAGGTAAACGATTTGCTACTCTGCGTCTCACTTACACCCTGGAAGGGCAGAAGCTCTAAGATTGCGTGTGAGGTGAGTGTGTGCTCGGCGCAATGTACGATGTACGCAACACTTGCCCTTTACTTCATCTCTCTCGCTAACGTTGCTCGATACAATGCAGGAACAGCCTGATGTTGGATTAGAACTCGCGGCAGGACTTTCCAGGAGGGGTAGGTGAGGGGGTTAGAAAACCCCCGAGAGGGTGAGGAAAGTTAAAATATTTACTCAATTGTCTCGTCGAATTTATGGCACGATCTCTGCTAATTTATGTGCCTGCCCGCAAATACCACATTCCTGCATGGCACATAGGTTCCCCCGGCACAGCATGGTTACGCTCGATTGCGTTGACTCCCCCTCCACCAGGCACACACTACCCCCCACTACCGACTCCCTTCCTAAGGTACGACTGTAGAAATCATGCCTTTTGCAAGAACATTCCTGTTGAAGGTGCGACATGGAAATGATTGCGTGGTAAGTCAGCAGCAGCAGCATCCTTCGTCACTTCTTCTCTTCTGGTATGGTTGCAGAGTGAGAATCATAAGATTTTGCTTGAGAGTATTGGTTCCGACTTTAGTACTTGAGATCCGGTTCATTTACGCTTCGGATTCCACGTTTTCCCGATGATACACAGCTGTAGTGTACTCCAGAGTCGTCGTCTTTTGTCGTCTAGATTATGCACAAGTTGAGAAGTCTGATAATTCTGTTTAGTCTCTAAAATAACATCAACTCGAAGCAGGATGAGCTCCTGTCCAATGGCTTCTTTCTGATCGGAAAATCCGATAATACTTGTTTTCATCCAAATAAATCTCGGCTGCTACTGGGGTACGGGTATGTCTCACAGTGCAAAAATCCGTTCGTTTGTTTCTCGGCACCGAGGCATGAGTCATACACGATGTCGTGCAATGACAATGAGGGGGGTAAAGTCTCCGAAGAACTCGCCAAACAGCAACGAATCTATCTATCTGCCTTCTGTCATCTTAATGGGCGACTTGTCTTGTGAATGAATGCGTTTGCCGGATAGAATCGAAACAACTTTGTGCTTATTGGAAAGCCATTCCTAGTCCTGCCGTTCCATTTCCTGTACCCCCAGCCCCTGGTTCCAGGGCCAATACCATTCCACTAAACTGACCTAAAATGAAAATGTTATGCCCTCGATCGGGGTCGAGTCGAGAAGAGCCAAGTGAAAAGAATGGACAGCACCATCCATCGGTCAGCACTTTTTGGACGGTTTGGACTTTTCTGTGGCCTGTGGCTGGTTTGTCGATACCAGGTCGTACCACGCCTGGCCGCTTTACAACCGTCATCCCCCCTTTGGCCGGGCAGACAATCGTTAAGCTGATTTTCATACAAATTTGAATCGGAAATGGGTGTGCTTCACGTCCGGATTGCTGTCTACTGTCAATCGTGTGCGTGTGTGCGTGTATGTGTGCACGCAAAAGGAATCGTCCCTTGGACATTATCGCTTGCGATGTCCATTTCCCTTCAGCATCTTTGGCTTTCTCTCTCTCTCCCTCGGAGTGCGTGGTGATGTACGATGCCTAGCCGATCATTATCGTTCCTGACAATGCAAATACCACCATCACCCTGTTCTTTCTCTCCCAAACTATTGGGCATCAAAATCGAATAGCATCGGGAGCTCGGCCAACGATGGCCAAACGGCTGCTCCTTTTTGCCAAACTGCAGTAAATAATGTCCCGACAAACGTCTTGCCCGGAAGCCGGATGGAAACCGTCGCCGGCCCCCTAAAGATTGTCGGATGCATCAGGAGTAGAGCCGAATCCGGTTAACCGGAGTCTCCAGGAGTCCGCACGGTGACATGTCCTCGGAGCAGCTCATAAAGCAGTAGCTTTCCCAAAACTTTACTCATCAAAATCATTTACAGCTGCTCAAAAGTTGAAATGCGATTGTTTCCAACGGAAGGGACCATTCGGTCACCATTTGGCTTTCGTCCCTGTCGGCGAATGGTCATGAATGGAGACATCTTCGATCGGAGGTCCACCGTGCAGCAGCCGCAAGCCATCGTTCTCCGGGGACTATCGATTCTCGAAGGGAGTTCCCTGGTTCCTGGTTCTGGGGAGAGAGTTTATTGGCGACGAGGAATCGACGACGACGACGACGACGACGACGACGAACACAAACTTATCACATAAATCGTGTCCCACTTAATGTACGGTGACGCGCGACATCGTCGCTACCGCGAACGTAACAACTGAACAGCTCGAGAAAATCGGAAAAGGAGGGAAAAAAAGCCAAATACATCCTCGCCAGGATATCGCATAAGAATACAAATGGCACTGGCCTCCGGGGTAGGGGGTAGGGACTACCGACACATCACGTGACAAGGGCGGGCTAATGGAAGTGTGTGTGTGTGTGAGTGTGTTTGGTTGCTTCTGGCGAATGGGGCTTGGCGAAGTAAATTTATGAACTAGCAAATTGAAAATTATTTCCCGATAAGCGGCGTTACGCCGCCGACGATGATTAAAGAGGGCGAAAGGGAGGAGTTTTTGGTCGTTTTTTGGGCAAAAGTTAATCATGTTGAACATAAATTACCAACGCGCGCGCCACTCGTCGTGGTATAAGGAGGAAAAATGGTGACCACCAACAGCACAACGTGTGCAAAGTGTAACGAAAGTGATGCTAACAAAATGTTGCCAATTTAGACTAAGATAGCGTAGCATTCGTACGGAACATTGAGCCCGCGTATCGCCGCACCCAAGGATGTCACGTTTATGTAAACAGCTCGATTAGCAGTGGCAGTTGATGAGTTATTTAAAACATCATTAAAGATGCGGCCCCCATCGTTCGATTGGTTCCATTTTAGTTCCATCTTTGTTGGTTTTCGTTTACTCATTTATTTATGTATCGCGTACTCCTAGTAGTAGCTGCTTCCAATGCCCCCCTCAATTTGATTAACATTCTGCTCGAAAAAAGCGGAATGCATACATTTGATTTACGATGCCGGAATGCTCTCTTGCGCGCACCTCTCTCTCGCGTGTACACCACTTGCGGACTTGCGGCTGTGAACGATGAATAATTCAAGGACTTTTCGAGTGGTCTTCGATCGATCTCGCTACATTCCAGGAACACCCCGCCCCCGGAGACCATTAAACAATCTACCTCGACAACAGGCAAATCACGAGCGCACCTGCGGCAGGCGTGGCGTAAATGTGGTAAAAAAAAGTTTTTAAACCAAAAGTTGCGAAACTTTCTTCCGATGAAACTAGTTCGGGTTCGCAAATTTCATCCCTCTCAATCCGCATCCCCTGTGCGGTTTTTCGATAACCCGAGAAGGTATTTCAATCCCAAATACTCGTTGCTCCGTGTGGTTGTTTTTGCCACGGGCCGGGAGTCCCTAAAGTTTGTGGGCTGTTGTGTAACAAAACTGTCACAAAAGTTACGGATGTGCACGTGACACCGGCGTGAGCTGCCGATAATTACAGAACACTGTTTTTTTTTTTTGGGACCCTTTGTTCAGTTAATGAAGCTCATGTAGATCAGAGGCTTTCGAAGGCTCTCCTATTGACAAGTGTCTGATTGTTTAGGAAGCTGATGAAGGGTAGCCACTGCCACGGCGATACCCAAATTACGTAATTTAATATGCCAAACCACACAACTTCACTCTACCGTGCGATGTATTAGTTAAAGGCTTTGATTAAGGTCGGAGTTTTTAATGGTAAAAAGCCCCTTAAAACTCTCGTACCAAAAATGTAGCAGTGGCCAATGCTTCACTAACGCTCATTAGTGTTCGAGAATTAAGAGGAAACCGAAAACATGGTTCAGTTCTCGTACAGTACTTTGTTAGTAAAAGTACAGAACCGGCAACACGCCGGTCATTATGCTGATATCCTTTGTCTTTCCGGTGTGTGTCTGTGTGTCTGAGAGACGGAAACACCGAGTCGTTTCCGAAAAGAATCCATTCACCAGATACATAAACTTATCGTAACTCACTCCGGACGAATTCGAGCCATCGACCAAGCACCTGTGCCGAGCAAATTCGGTTCGTAGTTTCATGTTGCTGGTGCTGCAGCTGTTGCTACTGTTGTTGCCACGCACGCTCGGACACAATCACTTATTGTCCCGGTTTTTCGAGTTCCATTCATAACGAGCGAATGTAAGTGGTATGCAAATTTGGAAAATATTTTAATTGCACCGTTGCGATAGGACGACGACGAGCGTTTGCAGCTGCAACGATGCATCCGGGCATCCCAAATACACACACCGGAGTGCACGCACATAGAGAAGAATGTTCCTATTGTGCCCAGAAGGATGCATAAATGGGAAGTAGGTCAATAGGAAGCCCGGTGGTCGACGCACGGTGGTCATTCCGTAAAATGGGGTTCACGCATTGCAGGGCAACGAAAGGGACAAAAAAACAGAAATGGCTGATGCAGGACGAGTGGATGAATTGAGCTAGTTTTAAAAATTTCGGTACATATTTCGGACCGCACACAAAAAAAGCAACACATTGAGGCTAACTGATATACAAATGTAAATGGTGCTCGGGGTCCTACCCCCACCGCGTTCCGGGCATGCAAATGATGAAAGAATGGCGGTTCGGTTGGTTGGTTGCTTGGTTGGATGATAAAAAACGAATGCAACACAAAAACTACATCCTACAAAACACAGAGCTCCTGGGAACAACCAAAATAGGATGTACCGGGTTGTCCGTGCTCCCGATGCGCCTGTGACACGGTTACTGTATGGTGAATGAATGGATTTTTGTAAGCACAACGGGCCAGCAGCGCAATGTGTGATAGGAATAAAATGTGGCTACCTTATTCATGAGTGCACTCCCGGATACAGCGCGTTGCTGCATACATGATTAGGACAAACAGCCTAGGGGGCCATTCGCTATTTATGTTTTGTACTTCTGTTTTCTTCTTTTTTTCTGTTATTGCAAACCAACAAAAGAGAACGATGTAATTTATGAAATTGTGAATAATGTATTGAACATCATCGATCATAGCCCGCGATCATGGTGTACTTGGGCGATGGAATGATTGTTTAAAATGTAAATGGATGTGGAATGGCATTTTTGCTATTTTGAGACGCATTAGTAATAACTCGGCTTTCAGAACACAATTCGAACAGTCTGTGAAGCCACAGAGCTTTACGGGTTGGTTTTTCATTCCCAGGCGATTAATTAAGAGCCTTTCATACGCCACTTCCAGTGTTTTCCCTGGTGGATTGGCAAAAATTTAAGACGAACAATAATAGGGTCTATTGTGGTTTCCGTACGTTCGACAACTCGAATGAAATATCTCGAACCGATTTGAGCATTGCTGCCTTCCGTTCGAGTAGCTGAAGAGCTAAAAATGAACGAGAGCAAGTGAGACAGAGCTACCTTTTAGGAGAACGAGAACGAGAAGCACACATGGTGTTTAGAATGAACGGCAGTCGAGAGTACGTACTGCTAGCGGATGTAAAACATCCTTTATTTTAAACATCATGTTCGTCATATTAGACCTTAGTGATAGTGAAGTGAAGGTAGTGATAGCGATAAGAAATATCAAAGATTATCGGAATATGATTTTTACCCAGATGATTTGCATAGTAATTTGCAATGGATTCGCCACCTCAGAGACTCTTTCCGCATGCAAAAGTTGACGGAATATTTTTTTTCGAATTCGAATCGCTGTTTGAAAACCATAATGGCGCCGTAATGGAAAAATGACGTTCGAGTGAATTTTGGTCGAACATACGGAAACCACAATAGACCCTAATATCTCGCTAAATCATCTGTTTCGGTCCAGCTTTAACTGTTTAGAATGATGTGCACGAAACTGATGCATGACATTTTGCAACAATCAACAAACACGCTACTACATCCAACGGCTGTGGAGCGACCATACATAACTCTCGAAATTCCCGTACGCCACGAACCCGTATCATCATGGGCCACGCGGGACTTTTCCTCGTCCAGACATTCTTCAGAATTCCCGAATTTCCATCCTTCTGGCCCCCGGTGTAGGGACATAAAAATCAATTACCCAGCATGACTGGTGGGAATCCGGGTTGGCCTCTAAAGAGAGAGAGAGAGATGCGTATGCTCGCGAGGACCCAACCAAACATTCTATCCTCTCCCTCGACCTCTTCCTCACTGCGCATAAAACAAGAGGAACGACGAGTTTGCAAATTTTGGCGCCATGTTCCGGGGCGCATTTTGCTTCGTCAAGAACGTGCCCTTCAATCACCGACGACCGAAACCAATCGCGTGTATACCCACCGAACACACTCACACACGAGCACGGATACGGTGGCAGGAAAATTGGAAACCCCGTGAAGCCACCGTGAAAAGGGGAAAAATTAAACAAAAGCTCGCGCGTGCATGCTCGCAGCATTCGGCGGCGGCGGCGGCGGCACGCATGACTCGCCATCGACCTCCCAGGACTCCGCTCGCACTTACGTGCTTCGCGGCCAAACACACACACGCACACGCCTGGCCGCTTGGCCAATAGCACTAGAAATTGGTTTAGTTTTCCCGACACGCACGCCATCGGTTTTGCACAAAATGAACCACCGCCGATGCCGCTCAAAGCAACCAACATTACCTTCTCCATCACCTCCTCATTCTCTGGCACGCTCTGAACTGTTGGAATGTGGGCCGCCGCCACCGCCGCCTGGGTTGGCATGCCGGAACAGAAGTAAAAAAAAAGGAAAACTCATGCTCATGCCTTGATCGGTCGGCTATTTTGTTTTATCTGCACGCACCATAAGCATTATTGGAGGTCGCGTCGCATCGAACTCTTCAATCGCTCAAAGCAGAACCGTCCGTTCGTGCGTGCGTGTGGAGCGCTCCGGTGAAATGCTAACCATCGGCATCGGACGCAGAAGCAGAAGCAAAAGAGCTGATCGAAGGTAGCGGCCACGAAGTTCCACAACACACACTGGTGTGCGTGCGTGCGTCGAAAGGAAGTTGCTGATTCACCAACAAATTGCTTGCGATGGTGTTTTCGGTTCTACTATTTTTCTTCTCCACGCGAGATTCACTTGATTCATGCAGCGTGCGTTGGAAGTGATCTAACGGGGAACTTTGGATGGAAAGCTTCCTCTCTTGATCTGCGCTGATCGATTTGCTTCGATTGAAAAGACCCCATCATGTGGTTTTGCTTTGAAATTTCCGAAATCTTTCGACGACAACCACAATTTGCACGACAATCAAACCCAAACCCCTAGCTTCAAATGACGCAAAGTCCTTCTCAAATAGTATGTGGGGTCACCGAGTGTGTGCCCGGAACACGGAGCACTGGAGCCGCTTGTTTAAAAGCGATTACATTTCATGTTCTTCTAATACCAAAGCCGGACACAGCCGGACGCGGCCGTCGTCGTCGTTGGCGCCAGCGATAGGAGAAAATTAAAATCACTTAGCAAGCGATTCGCTACGGCCATTACACGGGATTGGCTGTTGCTGCCGTTGCTGCTGCTGCTGCACATGGCCCATTAATGTGCCATTTGGGGGTCGTCAGCCGTGTGGCCGGGCTGACGTGCCGATGCCGTGTATAATTAGCCGGGCAATTCATTCGGCAACTTTCGATGTGGAAGCAAATTATGCACACGACCAACAAGGGACTGCATGGGCAGAAGGTGGGATCGGCGAATGGATACCACGAATCACGGCACACACACACACATAACACTCCTGCGGATCGTCCGGCGCCCGGTACTTTCTGTGCCTTTTTAGAAGTCCAGTCACGCAGAGCCGCTTCAGGACAGCCGCTTCTGGGTCCTCGCGGTGGCAGTTAAAATCGAATGAAAAGCAGAAGGTGTGGGGATGGAGTGCGATTTGCTTAGCATCATTAGTGGCATCTCTCTCTCTCTCTCTAGAGGGGAATGGGGACTTGTATCGCTGCTGGACCCTTGGGATAGTGGCCATTATCGTCGTCGTCGTTGCTTGCTAGTGATGACAACTTGTTCCACAGAAAGTTTTCATTGGAAATGCAATCCAAGGGGGAATCATAAAGCGCCAATGCACACTGGATTGCGTTCTGTTGTGTTTGCGGTTTTCGTGGTGGATTTATGTAGATTTAGAGATCGGGTGCCGGAGAAGCAGCGACGTGGGATTTAAACGTTGATCCATCCAAGAAGGCGCAAAAAAGTGAGAAAAATCCTAATTGGAACCACTTTTCGCAGCTCGCAAAACTCGTTCGCACACGTGCGGGGTGGGTTTTGAATACTTGCTGCCTGCACCCTAACTTTCTGGCACGCTGGTGCTCGTTTTTCTTGGCCTGGATTTCTTTTTTTTTGCTGCGTTGTTCGGAAAACAAATTTTCCGAACCGCCAACGCCACGATGGGCCCGAACACCATCATCACCATATCCTAAGCGTTCCATCAAAGTTCAAACTCTCGGGCTCGGGGAAAATTGAAATAAAATACTGTTAAGAGCACCTGCCGGAGCGTTTGGAGTCTTCTAGATGGCTGACTCCGCTGGTTCCCTGGCCCAGGCTTACCCAGGCAGAATGGAAAAGTCTTAACGAGCGCGTCGGCAACGTAAGTGCCTCGGATGGCAGTGAATATGGTTTCCCCGTTATGTTGCCGCACATTTCTTCGATCAACTCATCAAAAAACCGACGTGACTTTGCTTCACCATTTGCTTGCACCATGGAGCAGGCGAACCATCCTTCCATGCGTTATGGAGTAGGCCATGTGTGTGTGTGTGTGTAGAGCTCTCGCGTCGCTGCTTGACTGGAGCGAAATCCCCATCATGCCAAACACTCGAGCACCCCGTTTTTCCCGGGGAAAAGGAGCTTATAAAGTAATTTCATGATTACGCAAAGATCTTTCGCAATCTTCGCACACACTCTCTCACGCTGGGTTCGCGCGCACGGTTCGTTTCGTACCACACTCCCCTCCCCTAGCAGCACCCTCCTCTTGCACGTAAGCCATCAATTTGCGATGTGATAAATTACATTGCTCCATCGACTCCTTATCTTATCTTATATCGTCCTCGGCATCGGCCTCGACGCGAAACCTACTCTCGAGCCGTTTTGCTGGTTCTGGTGCGATGTTTGGTGGTTACAGCATAAAAATACGCGAATGTGAAAGATGAAAAGTGGTTAGTGGGTAGTGGGAAGAAGGTGGTTGGTCTGCTAATGCTGTTTATGATGCCGTCCGGGGCAGGTTGTGTATATTGCCACGAGATGAAACGTAGCTTAAGACAAAGGCTCACGCCCAAGTACTCCTCTTTTCGGATATAGGCTGCACCGGATTCTACCGGATACCAGACGCAGTACGAAACATATGAAGACATATGGCGAACACTACAATTAGCCCTCGGGCGTTGGTTGATTAAGAGAGCTTCCTCTTCCTCTTCCCTTCCTCCATCCTCCAATTGGCTTTGTGCAAATGTTCGGGAACATTCATATTAGCTGCAGGAATCCCGGTACACCACAAACACTGCGCCAACATTCCACACACTTCTTACTACCTTCGACGACGACGACGACGTCGACGAACTCTCCAAAGTCAGACGCATATTTGCCGTAAAACTTGTTGTTGCTCGCCTGACAAGCCGATTAGCTCTGGTGGGAGGGGTGTGAGGGTGGCAGGGCACCACCCCCCGCCGCCCATCCTTCCATTTCTGCCACGCTCCGCCTAGCAAAGAAGTTAATTATGAAATTTTTCAATTTATCTCCTGCAAAGTGGTTTTGAGCGCACGCACGCACGCACGAGATGAGGTGTGTTTGTGTGTGTGTGTCTGTACGACGCCACATATTGCCCCCCAGAGAACTTCGTTTGCACACACACACACACCCGGAGGGGAAGATGAAAGATTGCCCGGGCAAAGTTATATTGTGCCTCCAGGGCAACCGGCAACCATGGAAGTTCCGTTCCGCTCGAAGATGAAGAGCAAAAGTCAAGTGTGCCGCGGCGTTGCCAGGGTTGCCTCCGTTGTTGAATTTTTGCCAAAAAACACTGCGGCCCATCCTGCGGGATTCTTGCGGGGATACCGGCCGGTAAGCTTGTGGTAAAATTATAATCAATTGGCCAACGAGAAATTGGGAATCCATCTAAATTAAGCCTCAACTTGGGCCGCGGCAATAACTAATTAACGGCACTAATGAAATATAGAATACGCTCATGGAGCTAGCACGACCACGAGCATGAGAAGTTCTGCTCTCAGCTTCAGTGGTGGAAGATTGGATTGGACCCGTTATAACCGTACAAGTGCGCCAGCCAGCCAGCCAGCCAGCCAGCCAGCCAGCCAGCCACGGACCAAGAACAATCGACTTCATTAATCTTCACAGACAGTCCAAATATGGTTTCTCCGTCGGTCGCTCGCTCGCTTTTCAAGCTAATTCCTTACCATAAGCCATCGGAATGTTTTGTTCCAACGCGAAAGTACTTTCTTCGCTTTGGCATGGCGGCTACTTAAAATGGTGGTTTCATCTCGAGGAACGCCATCCTCTGTGTGCTACAGTTTGCGCAGTTAAATGATGCGAAATAATTGTAGATCATCATCGCGTTTGCTCCAAATCGATCGATCCCCCCAGCACCCCCTCGACACTGGATGGTGAACGAAACGCCCGAGAATCGTTCAGTTTTTCTTTTCCCCAACCCCATCCGGAAAGTGGAAAAGAGGAAAATGGAAATGAAAACTCCTTTCACAAGTGTCGTCTCTGTTTTCCTCCAGCAGCACAACCAAGAAGAACGTGAACCATCCGGGCCGTGGAACCGTGTTGTCTCGTGGAATTTGACGAATACCGAGGCCAAAGAAGGTTAAAGGGAAAGGGAGAGAGGGAGAGCGCAGAACGAAGCAGAATCGAGGGGAAGAACCCTCTAGGTGCCTTGTGGTGGTACGGTTCTACCTTTTCGGAATTATCGTCCAACAGCAGACAAGCGACAGATGCAGTCCTTAATCGATTTTTCCAACCCACCACCACCACCACGTTCGTTCTCGTTCTCGTTCCAGCAATTTCCATCGACATTTGCATAATCTTGAAAAGTCGGTCCCTAATCGTGCAGATTCGTCGTGCTCAGCGCTGCGGCTGCGAGACGTTGCGAACGAACGCGGTGAACGCGGCTCAAGAAAAAGAAAATATGCGCGCAATGGGTGGGAGGAAAGGTCACAGGATTGTGGAGCCTTATTTCCCTTTGAAGAAGGCGAAGCTGGTATCAGACAAAGACGCTTTTCGTATTCCCGTATTCCCGTTCGAGTGCTCAAAGACAGTCTGGTGCATCGTTGCTTTCTGTCTTTCGGCGCTCCGTGCATCGATCCGACATCGATGAGTGCACTTAGCGTGTGTGTGTGTGTGTGTTCCTACGTGTCCCTTGTCGTTCATTGTTTCGGATTGGTTTAAGGAGCTGGTCGCCGTTCTTCTTCTTCGAGCGAGAGAGAGGATGGCGATAGATGACGTTTCGCTTCACGTATTTTGATCGGTTACGGGGATTGACGACGGCGATACCTTGGGCATTAGAAGGTGCTTCCCTCGTGAGTCTTGTTTGTGTGTCTGGCCTTGTGTGATGGGTTAACCGAGATACCCTTTGGACCCTGCTTGGAACACGCCACCTTTCCTTTGGATCACATCACGTACCGCATTCGTCGACGTCGTCAAGAAGTCGTGTTCGTCTTTGGAATCTAGTTTTCCTAGGGATTGGTTGCCATGGTTTTTTGTTCGTTCCCAATGCTTCGCATTTTATTTCTTTTTTTCCTCTTCCTCTCTCTTGTTGTTGTCCTTCATTCGAAAGACCGGGTTTCCTTCTTTGGAACGAAGCATATGTCTTTCGTGTGGTTGGGTGTGTGTGTGTGTGTGTGGGTGGGTGGGGGTGTGCTTTATACTCCCGAGAGCATGACGCTCATCGTTCGATTAGACTGTTTGTTTTGAGCTTCATCTCCCTTCCCCCGGGCAATGATAAGCCAAATTGTGTCCGTACAATCGACCGCCATATGAACCCCATCCTTGGGACTGCTTTGGCGAAAGGATTCGATATCGATGGCTTATAAATCCCATCGGAAAATCTCGGAACAAAATTTGTTTGACTACAGCAGTGGCAGTACTAGTGGTGGTAGTGGAAGTAGTGACCGATCATGTGTGTGTGTGTGATCTGGTGAAGACGACGAAGACGAACCTTGGCTATCATTTCGCAGTAACAGAGCTCAACGCAAGTGAACCCCGACCTCGGGCTGTCAGATTGTGTTTGTCCTTCCAACGACCAGAGCTGATCGCTGTGTGTGTATGTGTGTGCTGTGCTGTCCCGCATGTTGTCTCAAGGATTCTCGTCTTGCTTTTAAATCAATACGCTCCCCATCCACGATCCGGCTCTCTCTGGCAGCGAGCGTGCCTTCAACCCTTCAACATTTTTCCACGTTCGCCGTTTTTTTTCCTCGCTAGTATCGTTCACTATAGATTAAACCGGGTTTACCAATATCTTCCACCATCGCATCGCATCACATCGCATGCACCATCCGTGACGAGATTCGGGATTTTAAGACGTGCGCGACATCATGAAGCTCGTCCTTTTGCGGAGCTCCAGAGTAACCCCCCGTCGATAGGGGATTTTTCGGAATGTGAAACAATTCGAGCGGATCACAAAGAGGCAGACAGCCGTGGCCCATCCTTATCGTCACACACATTTGCACATGACGTGCTGAAAACAACGATGCAATGCCCACTATGATAGTCACTATGCTACCAATCGATTATTATCCTTAGAAATTCATTCGCGACGAATTTTTCGGGAGTGCTGGGAGTGATTCATCCAAGCAATCCAGCAATGAAAAGAACACGAAGGACGAAGGCCACATTCACATTCTCGCTTCGTCTGTTCCGATCGATTGCACCACCTAACGTTCAATAATTCAAAATATTGTTTTGTGTTCCGCGCGATTCCGTCCTTTCCCCTTCGGAAGGATAATGTTGGGCTTTTAAAAAGACATTAAGCCACTTTGTCGTAACCATTCGCACCGCACCAATCGCGGCGGTTTCTGGATTTTTCTTCGGTTCGATGAATACTCTCTCCCCTCCTTCGTCATTTTTCATTAGAACCGGATATTAGGTGGCAAAGGGGAACGCAGAGCGCATAAGGAAACGGCGCTGGCCACCACACCATGAAGCCAGCCAATTGTATGCGTGTGCGTGTGTATGTGTTTGTGTGCAACCTTGTGAAGCATTAGCGTTATGATGTGCTAATGCAACCTTCGCGTGTTTAATTAAGTGTTCAAATGATGGAAAATTACGGCAATTTCCCGGCGGGATGGATGCAGCCGGCGGGTCTGGCCGGGTCCGGGAGTTCCCCGGGGTTTGCCAGTTTGGTCTGGCAATTTATTTTATTTTTTTCTCCGGGTTTTTTTTTCATATTTTTAAGGACACGGTCATGCACCCCTTGATGATTGCGCACCGGTTAAAGGGGTGCTTTTGGTAATGACCGTGGTTGCCCCCGGGAGGGAAAACTGTTCCCCCTTGAGGACGAACTCCTCAGCTCAGAACTGCTCAACTTTTGTTAGCTTCTTTGTGCTCGTAGCTTGTCTTGTGCACAATAATCGATTGGCATTGGGTGCGAAATTATGATGTTGATATTCTGACATCTGTTCAGAAACTCTGCTCTGCGCTTCCACCACCACCCCTCCCTCCCTCCCCCCACTGTCAGGACTTGGCAGCGCAAGAAGGTGAGCCAATTTACTGCCAAAGACGCCAAAGAAAACTTTCTCTCGGGAAAGTTAGTGTTGCCTTGATTTGTGTTATATTGTATTGGCGTGCAGCACAGCACCCGGGAAGCCCAACTCTCGATGCTAGTCTCGATGGTGTGTGTGTGTGTGAGTAGAAGAAAACAAAGGAAAGCATGCGCCACTCCCACCGCCACACGGTGCACGTCAGAAAACTTCCCGAACTGACGTGTATTGCACCGATGGTGGTTGGTGGTGGAAGATGGTGTTTGGTAGCTTATACTCATCCAGGGGAACCAGGAACCAGGAACCAGTCCACTCTAATCCAAACTGTCAAAACATGGTTTGAAGCGAACTTTCTATTCAATTCCGCTCTTTGCTCTGCTACCACACGTCGGATAGAGTTCGGACGATGGTTAGAGGAGCTGGAGGAGTGTTTGGACTTGGAGACGAAAAATGTTACAAACTCCTTGACCCCCTTGACATGCCTCCTGTCCATTACAATCAGAAAGTGCGTTCTGGAGGTCCAATAGTCCCCTACGATGTGGTCCAATAGTGGAGGAGCTGCCAGCGTCAATTACTTTGTTGCTTACTCTGGGAAAGCAATGGACAGACAAACCGGGAAACACGCGGATGACATTTACAATCACGCTTATTACGACGTTGCCAGCCAGCCCTCACGCCTGCTTCCGGGGGCCGGATGTCGGTCACAACAGAAGTGGTACGATTTGCACGATTCAATTACAATAACGATAAAAATGCAAACAAAACGTGTGAATCCACTTACACCTGTCATGGTGAGCGTTTAATTTCGGCTCCTGACAACCTCGGTGATGCCTTTAGCCGGACGACTTTTAACAGAGAACTCCAGAGAATGCAAGAACAGGTACAGAAAGCTCTGCTCCGTTCTGTCACTCGAGCTTGATAAATCTTTTTTGATAACACGATTCCCACTGAAAATGGTACCATCTCGGCACACACACACACACGGCAACTTGTACCAACGGATTTTGTTGGTCTCTCTCTCGAGAGAAAGGCCACGAAAGTTCCCGTACTAGGGCGAGAAAGAGAGAGAAAGAAGTCATGGCAAAAGTTTAATAACCATCATAAACAGTTGATGCATGTAGTCGTCGCGCAGTCGAGTTTCCAATTTCCGGAAGCAATAACTCAACCGACACACACACACATCGAGAGATGTGTTTGTTGCTCCCCCCTTTCGCAGTGCCTGCATCGCCTGGCACAGTGTCACAGTGTAAATGCGGCAACTACTTCTCTTCCTCCGGGGCCCGATGACATGATCATCCAAGCTCAAGTTCCCAGAAATGCACATATTGTGTGCCGAAAAGGGGAGGGGATTGGCAACGGAATTCGAATTCGGAACTCGGGAAATGCACACAGGCAGGGAAATGGTACTTTTTCTTACGGACATGGACTCGCGTCATCCCGGGAACGCGAAGGCGAACGGCGAGTTGACAAGTACGGGAAGCATATTATTTATCGTTTCATAAATCTTATCACGCGCACGGTGCACGGTGCAGTGAGAGAGATTTGAGGCATTTTGGAATTGATATTTTGTAAAACATGTGTATGCAAAAAATATTGAGTTTTGCCATTTGCGATGCCCGTTACCTGCAACCATATGTTCTCACTAACACGAATAAATGATTGAATGATAATTGGAAAAATTCTTTCCCTTTGCCCGGTAAATGCATACGCAAAACGGATTCACATCGGAAATAGGACGGGCAACATGAAGCATAATTCTTGGATTCGCAAATGTATGTGTGTGTAATATCGACTATTGCGCTAGATTTCCGGTGTTTGCTCTAGAAATTGTGTCCATGTCCGAAAATAGCCAAACGCCATGGGAAGTGAAAAACAAATCCGGGGGGAAAAACGGGAAATTGCATCCATTTTCCACGGATATTGTGTTCCAGAGAGCGAGCGAAAATGTAGAGCGTTGCTTTCTCGTGTTTTCCGTTTTCGAATGTTGTTCGTTCCCGAGAAAGAGCACAGCAGCGGATCGGAGTTTGTTGATGCAATTTTTGGTCACACACAAACAACTTACGGGGGAAATAGGACCAGCATCGTGTGTGAAGCAACATGGAAATGATACCAAGCAGCGGTGCTGGCGATCGGCGAAAGATCCGCGTAAGCGAAAGACCGATCGGGGTCGGTTTATGGGTTCGCTCAGTTGTAAAGCTTGGTTTGCTTGGAAAGGAAATTGTTGCCCGCCAGGTTGATAAAGAGTGCGAATGAGTTTATTTATGTGTAGCTTCTGATTTGTGCTGTGGTAGTTTTGCGCTAGCGTGCATTGTAACTAAGGACACAAGGAGTACCAATAGAACTGATAGTGAAGCAAGGTTTTGTACAGATTCTGGAGGAACTATGATGTTCATTTATTGAAGTTGTACCATCGTGGGTTTGATGCTTTGATTTCTTGGCACCAAAGCTCAAGCTATCATTTTCTACATTTCATCTCCGTTTTGAGCACATATTGAAAGTCGTACAAATATGTGCTCTCTCGTGTTGCTCGTTGACCAACCGCAGAAACCACTAGCATGACCATCAGATTGGCTCATTGTTAGATTTCAAAAACTTTTCCCTGGTATTGGTCAACTACCCGGGGACTCACCTTCCTCTCCTCCTGCTCCTTCAATCCCTTCAAGTGGTGAGAATAAAGTTCACCAGCCAGATTGTCGCTCGACCAATTCCAATTGTCCACAAGGAGCAACGCTTGGCAATCGGGAATCGGAAGCCGGAAAAGCGGAAAGAATTAATCCATTAGTGCTATTCCATGTTTCCTTTGGGGCACGACGGAATCGACGGATCGAATGGTGCGCCCGGGTTTTTCTATACAATAATCTCACCATAGAAAAGACGAATCCATAACCTTTCTCGGTAGCATAACCCGTTTTGCCCGCGTGTCCGTGTAACTTGGTTCCGTGGTTTTTGGCAGAAAGGTTTTTTGGGGCGAAAATATCGTACAAAAAGAGAACCATTTTCCAGGGGGCCACTCGTCGGAAGGAATACGAGAGTGTGTGTGTGTTAATAGCAAGAGACCCCTCCACACGTCATGGATGCGGTGACGCATAGCAATGCGACGGTGGACGACGATATATGTTTGACA
>NC_064875.1:41713438-41728438 GCF_943734745.1 Anopheles darlingi | reverse complement strand
GGGAACGGCGGTAAAAACAAGCCCAAATTACTTTCCTGACTTCATCAAATCCATACCATTCCCCGCACCGGAACGCGCCTCTGCGCCTCATTACTTGCTCTGCAGAAGGTTGGCAATGCAGGTCCTCGACGTGGTAGAGAAAGGAAGGAAGGAAGAGCGGCCAATAGAGGAGGAATACCCTCCTCCTTCACCCTGGCCACATAATGAAAAGTGCCGACAACCACATTAAAGCGAAAGGAGGGATCCCTTTTTTCCATCCTTCGCATCGGTTCCTTCTTTCCCTTCGTTTACTGCCTTCCCCAGCGTTTGGCAAACCAAGGGCCAAGAATAATTTACTCCTTTCGAGGAGTGGCGTCCTCTTCTTCCTTCTTCTTCGTGCTGCAATCAACCGGCAATTGCCTGACGGAACCGTGTGGAAGGGGATCCGTCGGTTGAAAATTTGCTTTAATCATATTCAAATTCGCCTTCCGTCATCATCGTGGCATCGTCATGATAGTCCCACCGGGATTGAAATGACCATTGACATTCATCTTTGCAATTCAAATTTGTTTCCGACGCAGGCGCTTCATTGTTCGGTCGCTCTTCGGGCACCGAATTCAGGGTTTCAGCTCCAGGCCTGCTCTGACATTTACTCAGCACTTCGAGGTAGAAAAAAAACCGCTCCCCCCGGAACTAACCGTTAGTTGCCTTTTCGCACAATTTATATGCAATTAGAGGCCGAGAGCGAAGTGGTCGAAGGCGCAGAAGACGATGACGACGACGACGACGACGACGAGAGAACAACTCCGAGAAGGAGTTGTTGATCCAAGGCACACGCGCGGTGTACAATCAGTGACGTAAATGGGGTGCGTCAGCCCCCGGGGTGGTCGGTGGAAAAAGAGCCATTTCCCTTTTTTATGTATCTTTTTTTTTGCTCTTACTTTTCGCACGGAATCCTTTCGCTTTGATCTGCCTATCATCGATAAGGCGCGGCCAAACTGTTTCAAATGCTTCAAGATTGCGATGTTGCTCACTCCAGGTTGAGGCTGAGAAGCTGTTGCTTCAACAGCAACAACAACAACATTCTCTATCTGTTGTTTGTCCACTAGCACGATGGGAAGACCGACGGAAGGGAAGAGAGAATCATTTGTTCTTCTCGTGGGCCGCCCCACAAAACGGTCAATCTGCCGACAACAAAACATGTCTGACCAACTTTCAGCCCTCCCGGGGGAGTAATATCTATGCAAATGGGACCGAGGGACCACCGCTCACCCCGAACACCGATCCGGTCCCTATCCTGGGTCCCTAAATTAACTCGAGATGTATTATTTTCTATTAAATTTTATTTTCCCACCTTTTTACGGTTCCCCTTGCTCTTTGCTTTCTTTTCTCTCTCCATTTCTTTCCATTTTCTTTTCTTCTTCTCCTGCTCCTAAAGTTGTTGTTTAGCATTTTGCCCTTACTTCCGGTTATTAGATTTGGCAACGTGCACACGCGCCGGGCCTTGGCAAAAGATGGCTTATCGGTGCGGGCTGTGCGCAAAAAACTTCTTATGAGTTCCGTGAGATGAGGCAGCAATCGACGAAGGGAGCAGAAAGTGCAAAGTGCGAGATATGATAGAGGATGCCTCGAGCCCTTATTTCGTTGGGATATCATTTTGGTTTTGTTAACTTCGTCCGTCCTACTCCAGCGTCAGCACCAGCGCCAGCTGTTGCAATCTGAATCCTGGAACCTTTGGCCGTATGCGTGCTTGCCGCTTCTCTAGCTTGACACTTGGGAACGGAAATAACTCAATTATATTTCGTTTTCAGCTGGCCGATTGAGTTTTTTGATGGATTTTTCTGCTGCTGCTGCTGTTGTTGTTGTTTTTTGGTTTTGGCCAAGGCGGTAATGTCCCCTGTCCTGCGCTAGCATCCCCCTCCTACCTCGTTTTACTACCCTTAATGTAATGGTAGCGACGGATTGTAGCGGTCTTGCCATTTTTCAATCTCAACGCCGCCCTGGGCCATTGCCTGGTCCCGGAATTTTCTGCTTCTTCTTCCTTTTTAGGATTCTTCTTCACTTTTTACCCACACGAAATATCGGGAGGATCGCCCCCAGAAAAGTGGCACCATTGGTCACCCAAATGGCGTGTTTTATATCCCTCGGGAGGGGGCGCCAGCAAATTATGGTTCTGTCGTCTATGATCCCCCCTCCCTGCACCCCAGACACTCTTCTCTACCTGGTAAAATATGTGCCATTCTCGTCCATATATTTTTCGGCGTTTTCGAAACGAAGCGAGGAGAAGGAAATACATTTTACAAACCCCTCAACCCCGGGGGTGTGGTGTGGTGTAATAAAAAATGTAAGATTCCCGAAGACGGGGCGGCGAATGGTGAAGATGCTGAAGGGGGGGATCATCTTATTTTTGTTCTAAAAACGATCCCTCGCTAAAACCATGCCATAGTGCGGGAACCTTACGAATGGCGCTTACCTTCGGTTACTGTTGTTTTATCGAAACAAAACCCAATGCTAGAAGCGAACGTAGATAAAGATTTTACGCCCTCTCTCGCTCTCTCTCTCTTCGTCTTTGGCGCTGGATAAAATCAATCCGGGGATATCTCCGTATCGTAAACCGTATCACGGCAGGTAATGGTCGCCCTTTCCCGGGTCGGTTTTTTAGACAAACCAGCTGTTGTTCGGCAGAGAAGCGGACTTAAAAACCATATCCAATTGGATATATTAAAAATTGTGGCGGCCATCAGGCAGACAGGGAAACACAATCTGTTGCCAGCCAGCATTCCAGAGCAAAGCATTTTTCGGCTCGCAATCATTAGCTTGTCTGCAGAAGGTTATGCGCTTGTATTTGCTGCTGTGTGGAATTGCTTTGGTAAACTGCTGTTTCCCCGGGATGATTGATTCATATCCAGCACATATCGGATAGATGGGAATAGGTTTGCACACAAAGGCACCACTACAGACCATTTCATAAATGACGATGGGAGTCAACATTATTAAAAAGTGGGCCTCTCGAATTCCGACGGAAATGTTGATCCATTAAAAATGCTTTCGGTCGAGCGAATCGGCATACATCATCATCATCATCATCATCAGGCATCCTCGTCATGCGCTGGCCATGGGGTGGTCTAGTAGTCGGCAGGTGCACTGACCCGTGGCCGGCCAGCCAGCCAGCCAGTCCGGTCACTTCATCCATTATTCAGCGCATACCGTTATATGCTGTGGCCACGTGGCTTTCATCTTCAACAAGCTTCTTCTTCCAGCACACAAAAGCTCCGCTTCGCTTCGCAGCCAAATGCTGGACCGCTTCAAACCAGTGGCTCTGCACCTGCCCAGTGAGCCTGCAGAGTGACTTTCAGCAGACCAAATGAGCCACAGTACCCGGGCACGGGGAACATACCAAGCGTATTTGCGTTTTGCGTGTTTGCTTAACGGAAAGAAAAAGCAAAGGCATCGCGGGAGCCTCTCACACACACACAGCATCACGTTTCGGTCACTAAACCAACGGGGCAACAGGAGAGGAGAATTTTCTTTTTCATGTCCCGGAACAGCGCCCCCCGCCGGTGGTCACCCGGTATCATGATCTAATTCCGTGCCTTCTCACCCTTAGGCCAAAAACCCGGTACCCGGTACCCGGTCTGGTCTGGCAGGTTGGCAAATACTGGCGTCCAGGTTTCGTCTCGACGCTCTTAATCATGCGCCGTGCAAATGTTCACACCAGTGCGGGAAGAGGAGAGACGCGAGGATAAGGGAGGAAGGGGTGCAAAGCAAATATTAAAAACTATTTCCCCGCCAACATTCTTCGCGCGGTCCTTCTCGGTCGGTCTCGGTTTTTAACCACGCCAGCTGCGGGAATACTAAAGAAATGTGACTTCAGAGCAAAGCACACACGCGCGTTTCAAGCTATTTTAGATTTGAATGTAGGACCGAGTGCACCTCTAATGCCCTTCCATTTATTCCGCTTCGCACGACGGAATCCTATCCTGCGACCCCTGGAATGTATGCAATTCGTTCTCTCGTTCCTTTTGCATCAAAAGGGGTGCTACATTTCGCTTGATCGCACCGAATGAGTAGGCGAGTTGTGCTTGATGTTGTTGTTGCTGTTGTTGCTGCAGTCGTTGAGTGTTGCTAAAAGAAAATGTAAACTGTCACCGTCTCAATGGCTGCTTTGTTTCGCTTCGTCACCCTCGGCTGTCAGCCAGCCAGCCAGCCAGCCATACACCAGTAGTAGCAACGAAGGGTTGACAAACACATTTACGCTTTTAGTTTCCACAGCACTGGCAGCACTTTGCACCCGACCTCCCGGGTCCCGGGGAAGGTAGGTGGTGGTGGTGCCCGGTAAATCACGACATCGTTTTGCGCACAACACAACCAAAGGAAGGGGAGATGTTGCATCGTCAAACAGTGTCGAACAGAGTGAAGCGCACACGAGGGGAAAAGGGAATGAAACTAGTTTTCCCTCGAAGGATCCTTCAACTAAGCTTCATCACTAGCATCACTAGGTGAAACTGTTAAAGCACTCCAGGGCCCTTGAGGCAGTCAGGCAGGCAATACATTCACGTGCATAAGTTCCATTCCGCTCATCCTTCTTCGCATACTCCTTCCCGTGCTTAATAGTAAGCGTTTGGCGAAGTGAAAGAAAAAACAGTGCAGAGGAAAAAAAAGCGATCTACATCATGGCGTCTCGTCGCCCTGTTCCGAGAACCCAGCTGACCTTATTTGCATTCTGATTTTTGTTTGTTTTGAACTGCACCCTAGCGGCGGTGGCGACGGCGGCGGCATCACTCTATCACTCTATCATCGTCCTCGAGTCCGACAGCTTCCCAGTGCCAGTGGTTGATGCTGTTGGGGGGGAGATCTATTATGCAGCAATCTCCAGGTGTAGGTAAAGTGAAAGCCCCATTTCACGGGCTCTCCGTGGCTCGGATGTCGAAGGACTCGTCAGAAGCGACCCCCGAAGGTGTGAGCACGAGCGCTTAGTTACTACATTTGCTCGCTCTTCCTGTTTACACTACTTCACACGAATGAAGTAGCTTTGGAGTGCTTGAGTAAGAAGCGGAAGCGGAAAAAGTATCGGTTGTCCTCGTGCGTTGTGAGCAGAAGCAGGCAAGGCAATTTCAATACTTGCTCACCTTCCTCACTGAGTGGAACGAAATGGAATTTTCCGATGCTGCTGATGATCGATTCATGTGCGAGCGCACGGAGGCATTCCATCATCTCATCTCGTCATCTTCAGCAGATTGCATCACGGGGCGGTGTCATATTTCGTATTACTCGCTGGAACATACAAAGGAATGCTTTGAACGCGGCACATCGCGTGAAAGAAGAGCGCTCAAGTTAAAAAAGTGTACTAGAGTCACTCGATGCAACTTAGTTGTCGATGAAAATATACGCCTTATGGCGGAATCAATGCATCATATTAGGTGTAAGCTTGGTTGAGTATGTCGCTAAATCAATCCTGCATTATCAGGTGCGAAGAAAATTACTCCAATCCAGCTAGTTGATCTTATGAGCAGCGCCGGGGGCTACAACCAGAACGAGAAAAGCTCAAAGATCATATTAGTGTTACTTCTTTGAGAAAATGACGCATTTTCATAGTAAAACAACGGCATTCTTCCGCTGACAATGTCTAACACAGACGAACCAAAGCAGCATCCCTCACTTTGCGACTTGCGAAAGCGACAAAAACTCCAAATTTAAGTTCCACTTAGTCGCGGAAATGTCTCGAGAGGAACAAGGAAAGAGAGAGTAAGACAAGGTATGTGATGTAGGGACGAGGGAAGTACCAACATTACCGGCCCTGAGTGGCGTGGCGTGTCGTCGAGTTTGTCGTTGAAACGTAATAATCGTAATCATAAAAATTATTCCAGTCCACTCGCTTCCACCATACCAACAATACCCGGGGTGGTCGGTCCGGTACCGGTGGTTAAGTGATTCTTTCACGCCCAGTTTCCTCCCCGCGATACAACAACCCGCACAGTGTCATCGACATACTCGGCACAACCACGGTAGGACTCCGGCGCGCGCGGTAATGACAGTAATTTCGTGGTGTTGAAGTGTATTTTAGTGTAATTCTGTGCACTTTTGCACCACTGCAACACCGAGCGTCCACTTCAGGCTCGCTGGTAAACTGTTGAGTTGGTGGCAACACTTTGCAACGGAGCTCCACGAGATGCAACAATGGTATTCCGGGATACATTACTGTTTTTTTTTGAGTGAGCTACCTGGCGTCTCCATCGGGCGCCAAGGAACACGTTCTTTACACGTTACAAAGTGCCAAATGACTTCATCGAGCTAGATGCGTAATCGTTTCATACAGTACTCAGTAGCAGCACTCGCTGTAGCTTAGCGCAAAGATTTACATTAAAAGCGCTTAATATGTTTTATACTCGAAAAAGCAAAAAATCTTTCTTTTACCAAATCGCGTGAAAAACCTCAGACGATTTTCCGGAACAAAACTTTATCTCCCAAGGTGTTGACCACACTCCTCCTGCTGCTGACAGTGATAGTTACTAAAAGAAAGGCGAGAGAGAGTTAAAAAAAGGTACCCCCCAGAACTTTCACATCCAATAAAATACGATTATTTTAATCAGTCTCGCCAGTCCAGAGCCGGTCCAAAGCCGGTAAAAGAAAGCGGCTTCAACCGCGTGAAGGTAAACAGTTTTTTTTGCTTTAAAATTCTCACGTCCTTCTTCTACGTTTTTCATTCTACGCGCCAACACGAAGAAGTTCATCACGAAGTCAGTTGATTGGAGTTTATAATCTTTTTTATCGATAAATTTGTGCATCCATGGATCCAACGGTGTCGTCGTCCGCACCAATCCACACCGTTCCGGTTCCGGATAGTTTGGCGTAGCAGCAGCAGCAGCACCGGCACGGAACACGGAAGAAGTAGTTTTCGGATAAGCCACAAACGGGGACCGAGGATCCGAGCCAAATACTCCTCGCCTCAGCTCTATTGTGATAAGAGTGTGAAAAACTACCTTCTTCCGGTCGTGGTTGGCGCTGGTGCTAGGGGGGAGAAAATTTTCGTTTGTAGAAATTGAAAAAGTTACTCGATATTTCCCGCCAACGCCACCCCCCCCCTGGCCTCTCTCCCTTTTGTTTTTGTTCGTCTATTCGAAGACGCGCGCAGATTGTGGAAGATGAATTCGAATGTTCGAGTGTTTCTTCGAAGCTTTAGATGCAATGATCGCGACTCAACACACCACCACGGGGTTTAAGAAGAAATCTTGAGATCTTGAGCACAAAAATAATGGGACCTGGGTGTTTTCGTTTTAATTTACGAACATCCGCTCGCCAGCTGCTGCCTCTACAAGTTGAGGATCACAATCGCGAACGACGACGGTGGAGCATAATTTCCGTGATTTTCCATCTACCAACCTCCCTTTCCTTCAATCGATAAACGAGAACACGGCGTGACCATCGCAAGCTATTACTATGATAATTCGTTCCTCCGTCGGTCGCTTGGTCGCATTTTTATGCATCTTTCGCTGCAACCACCAGCGATGCCAGCGTGTCCACTTAATGCAATCTTCCTATCGCCTTATGCGGCCCCTAGCACCGGCACCGGCATTTAGCGCACGACATTTTGCGAAGCGAAGTGATTGCCACGGAACAGCCCAACCGATGACGCAGGCGAGGCTCGCGGCCATCCTTTCAAACTGGTGCATCCTTCGGTGACAGCTGCTGGCTCGAGACCCTCGCTCCACCACTGGATGCTTAAGTGATTTTCTATCTTTCTATCTGTTTCCTCCCTTCGTTGGCGTGGACACAAAAACAAGCGAGCCTCAACACTGGAACGGGTCTAGCAACAGATGGGAACATTGTAATACTTCACATGCTGACCGTGTACTACAACGCTGCACAGGCTCGTCTACGACGGTACAAGCCCAACATTTACATTGTACTGGTTGTTGGATCGAAGGAAATTAGTGCCATCAGTCCCATCATCCGCGGTTTCCGGTGCCTTTCCCCCGGCCGTGACGGAGAGCACCATTATGATGTCATCATGCATAGCATCGTTACATGTTTTGCAACCACCTTATTTGCTGTTGGCCATTTGATGGTGTATGCTTGAACAAAGCCATTTTTAATGTGTTCTCCAAAGGGCAAACATATGCTGTCAACCTCGTCGGATTGTGTCTCTGGTTTGCGTCTCATGATTCATGCAAATGCTCCATTCAATCATCACCAACCCTCGTCGCGTTTGGAAGGCATTCTCTCCATTAATTACCGGTTCTGGTCTGTCCATCTGCGCGGGTTGCATACCGATGAAGTAATTCCGGCGTAAAATGATGGCGGCGGCGGCGGTACGCTATCCTGTATCCCGTGTTAAATGGATGAATTCTGGCCGCCTGGCCGGCTGCAACCGAGGACTATAATACGACTCGTACACGGCCTGCAGAACGGTAAATCCTTTCCTTTCGCCGTACAAAGCGACCTCAGATGGCGTGGATTGTCAAAGTATGGCGCAAAAAAACGTAACAAAAACGTAGAAGTGAAAGCCATTCCCTCAACACGTCCTCGGCTGAACGTGACAAATGGGTGGCAGTCAGCAATATGAAACGTTTGCTAACGCCATCCATCCATTGTATACGCCACAGAAGCGAAACAACACGCGCGACAATAGGAGAACACCATAAACCAACTACTCCGCTACGTCGTCGGAAAGACACATTAAAAAGCATAATCCAAGCAACCTCATCTCGCCTAAGCATTCGTGAGCCAGAGCTGTCGATAGCTGTGTGTGTGTCAGGCAGCAGCACATCAAGCAGGCTACTGTGTCTGGTCCTTGCTGTGGTGCTGGAATAGTGGATTTGTGTTGTTTGTGCTCCGCACCATCACACAGAGTGCCCATTGCTTGGTTGGTGCTCCATTTCGCACAATCCGTACCGTGGCCGTGTGTACGGTCATTGGTGGTGGTGGTCAGCAAACCAACCGAACGTCCATTGGTCGCGGCTGTTTTATTTATCACGTACGTACGGTAATTCAAACTCTCCGGACTGTCGCGTATCCTTCGCAACGTGTGGATATGCAAAAGGCCCATAGACAGAAGCGGTATTGTGTGTCCCCCGTGTCCCCACGGGAGAAGATGAAGGTGTGAAAGTTAGATCCGTGATCCTTGTTTCGCAACTGTTTTCCATTTACAATTTGTGTCTTTCGAGACGAAAAAAAACCGGCAAAAAAGAGGACAGTGGAAAAAAGCGCCCAAAAATGCTCGCTAGCACACTCGTGTGTGTGTGTGTGTGTGCTTCATTTGAGTGAAATTACTGTTGGAGGAGGATTGTGTCTAGTCTCGCGCGCTGTTCTCGCGTGCTGTGTGATGTGAAGTCTCCGTTCCGTTGCGACTGACCATCGTTCATCTTCATTTCATTTCATCTCCAGTGGGACCAGTGAGACCGCGAGGGAGGGGTTTTCACCGTCTGGCACCGGCGTCCGGTTGCCAAAAAAAACGCCTCAGTTAGGGCAACAGAATGGAGAGAGAACAACCATTCTTTCCACCACCAGCGCCATCATCTAGTCGTCTAAAAGGCGACTCGTGTTGTTAGCGCACGGGTTTCTACGACAAAACAAAAATGTGCTAAAAAGAAGAAAAACATTTGTTCCCCAACCATTTATCCCAGAACTCGCTCTTCCTCGGTGATATGTTGGTAGCGTGCCTCAAGGGCGCGTGCCTTCTGCACTGAAAAGTGAAAGTGTCATCAGACTCTCCATCAGACCGTCCGCGACACGGTGTACACCATTCGCTTACACACACACACACACGCCATTCCCTTGGTAGGCCTACTTCGCGTGCACACACACACACACAGGTTGTCGCTTCGCCGGTGTTCCGAAAGGAAAGTGAATGCGGTCCGCCACCACCCGGGGAAATGAAGAAGGATGACGTGAAAATTGAAAATGCATTCCATGCCCTGCAGCGTCCTGCAGGCATGTTGTCTCTCTCTCTCTCCCTCCCTTCTCATCGTCTCGGCGCGGTCGGCGAAAATGAAAGTTAAAATAATTTATGGCACGTTCATAAAAATAAAGTTTGCTGCATGTACATAAATTTAATGGGAAAAACCACCCGCGGGACGGCTTACGGTGCGGTCGCTAGGGAGGAAGCAGGCTAGGGCTACTTTACCGGTCGGTCTGCCGGTGTGCCACACCGGTAGCGACGACGTGGCGATGACGACGACGACGACGTCCAGGGCGACGCGACGCTAGCAACGGCCTACTGCCTGGTTTCTCGGATGGCGCAATTCTGCCGGAAAATTTGCCTTTTTCCATCCACCAATCTCGTCGCGGTGGCGTCCAGGTCCAGGTCCAGTAGCAGTAGCAACAGCAGCAAGGTCCGAGGCACGCGATACGCCCGGATGAAGAAATAAAATATTCCATCTCCTGAGAGCAACGATTCCGGCAAAACGACGGCACCTAGAAAACGAGGACTTTTGAGGTGGGGTGCTGATGCTGGTGGTGGTCGTTGACCAAAACGGGGCACTTTGCGGTGGAGGTGAAGTGATCGTTCGCAGTGGGAATGCCGGTCGTCGCGTTGTCCAGCATTACACCGAAGGGATCCACCCGGGTCTCATGCCCATTCCTGAAGGATTCCATTTTTTAATTAACAGACTTCCTACTCACACACACACACACACACGTGCTCGCGCTCGGGCAGGGAATAGAGAGGGATTTTGTAACGGCCAGCAGAACGAACGACGACTGGCCAGTGACTGCAGGGTTACTGTTCCTGTTGGGTTGGAAGTCATCATAATAATTAATGACTGCAGCAGCAGCAGCAGCAGCAGCAGCAGCAGCAGCAGCAGCAGCCTCAAGCGAAGTGAATGAGCACACGGGAGATGCCTATGGACTCTCACATACTCACAGTGTAACAACCATTTCGGAAATGTTTATTACATTTTCCAATTTTCCCGTTTTTTCCCCCTTCCTGCTCTACAATTGGTGGTGATCCCGACGATGAACCGTCGGTCGTGGGCATTACGTTGCAAATGAAGTGTTAATATTAAATCGGAATCATCGGATGGCGTTGCTACGTCCCGTGGTCACGAATAGCATCTGCAAAGCTTCTCGATGTATCGATATTCAGCTCTTAAAAAACTCCAAAAGCCCAAAGATCGAGAGAGACCATCCGGGGCCATTCAACGAGACGCAGATGGTTAATTAAAAAATCGATGCTACATTTTCGGCACTTTTCGGTTTATTAAATTACCGGCAAACTTTTGGCCACTCCATATCTGGCCCCTTGGAAAAGAGCAGAGCGGCCATTTTATCCCATCCTTCCGAGCAGCAGCAGCAATGTGGAAGCAAAATTTTTGAAAACTCAAAAATGTGGATATCAAAGCAACCCGGAAAAAACTGCGCAAAAAATCGTCACTTTCCGGGGCAACCTTTTCTCACCTTCTTTACCTTTTCCACGTGCCGGATACGACGAACACGACGACGACCAAGTGGGCGACGACAGCGACGTTGCGCTGGGCATCGAAAGCTCTCGCCAATGGTGCCAGAGAAGAGCCACCCCATTCTCTAGCATGATAATGTTATCCGCAGGATGGGCGGAAAACTATTAGAAAAAATGGGAAGAAGAAGAAGAGCAGAAAGGAGGTTGGAAACTGCCGCACCACTCTTTCGCCTTGATTGAAGTTAAAAGCACTGTCCCAATTTGTTCCTCGACGAGCGTTTTTTTGTGATTTTTTGTGTGTTTTACCTTGGAAAACCATCAAGAGAGTGAGAAAGAGAGGGAAAGAGCGAAAAGGAAGCTCGGGAATGGAGGAAATGGTTTTACCATTTTTTGGATTTTTCCTCTGCCATATTTTCCACCGAGATTGTAACATGATTTTGCGTCAAGTGAATCATTTCCCTTCACAAGGTCCATCGGTTCAAGCTCCTCCTTTTGGTGTCGAACAGTTTTTTGCTCGCTTGCTTGCGCCGTTTTAATCGAAAAATGAACTCATTACTATTACTTGCCGCGTGCTATGGACTTGCACCAGCAAAGCACCTCCAAAGTGCCCTTGAGTGTGGGTAGCTTCCCTTTTGTAATACGACTTCGCTCACACTCTGACAGCACAATGCTTGCCGCAGAAAGTGAGGCAGAAAGCGTGGCTGAAATTGAAGCTGTGCAAAGGAAGTCGTGGCCCGGAAGACGTGAATGTGCCAGCAACTGTCCCAAAAACTCAATCAAAGTGTAATAAAAACAAACGACAGTGACATCGACCGGGACGAGAAGAAGGATGGCGAGAGTGCTCTGTACGTCGGTCGGATGTATCCGGAACGTATCCGCTTCCGTATCGTGACGGCAACAGCAGCAGCACCAGCAACGATGCCTTCGATGCTTTCGGGTGGTGCAGTGTTTCGTGTTTCATGTGCAAGAAGCGAGAGAAAGCACTTATTGTGTTGTTTTCTTAGCCATGTTCTTTCTTTTACGCTGGCTGCTTGCGACGATGTCACTCGCCTCTCGAGCCTCTTGTTGAGATATTCTGCGGTGATACCAGCCACCAAAAACCAAGCATCACAGCACTGGTTCCCTCCATCGCTGTTGCTGTCCCCCTTCTCACGATGCGCACCACTCATGGTTCGTCCTCCCAAAGCGAAGGACTAGTGGAGGCGGTGATGGTGGTTGTGGAAAAGATTTTCCGATGTTTTGATGCTTAGGATTTCATCCGCACCAGACGACGGATGGTTGGTTGGTTGGTTTCGTTCCGCTCGTGCTGCTTGGTTTGACATTTTACAGCATAAACGATGCTGCAACGAAAGCGCACCGAGCTTTGTGCTGTTCGTGCACGGAAGTTCTGAACTGAAAGTTTGGCATTTTTAATACGAAAACCTGCTGACTCCCGGAAGTTTTTGACAAAATGCATCTCACCTTTCGAATTTCTAATGGCGAGAGGAGCAAATTTTTACGCGTTCGCGCACTGATTGGAATTGTAGAAATAACACAAACGGTGAATATCCTCGCACTTACAATGCCTCTCAATGTCCTTTTGAACATCCAATACCTTTGTAAGGTAGCTTCTCATCAGCTCATAAAAGGATTTCATTTGTTGGCACCAATTGAGTATGTTGAAAATTCATTCGTTTCAGCATTTCTTTATGTATCTTAATCAAAGCTTCGTTCCCTTTTTCATTTCTTATTTTATTTTTATTCAGTTCCGTGAAAGTACGATATTCTTTTTCGTGTTCTACCTCAACGAACTCAAAAGAAACGCTCATTGAAAAGCGAATCCCTCACCCAACATTTTGCGACATCAACACCCATACACTATATCAAATGATATTAAATTCTTTCTCCATCTCTTATCACGCACCAACAAAACCATCGTTCCCAACAGAGCCACCTCGCTCTTGGTACTTTCTTTATGCTGCCACAATCGAGCATCACTACTGCCAAGTGTAAGGCAACACTATTCTCGCTCAAAGCACACCACGCGAATTTAATCATTTCCCTATTTTCCGGCCTCGAACTCCGCGAATGAAGCGCAACGTTTTGTGGAAAAATCAGGGGAAAAAAGAAAGCGGAAAAAGGAAATACAAAAAAACCACCGGTACCAATGTCCTCAAAACCTTCGACTACTACCGCTACTGTTGGTGAAGGTGTTCTTCTTGAGCTCCGTTTTTGAATTCCACCAGGCACACACACAGACACACCGGTGAATGGTATTTTCAATTTGCTTCCCCCCGACGCGCCGAAGAAGAGCAAAGTGCTTCATCGTCTCCACGTGCCACGCGCTCTGGGCCACGCGGGGCGTGCGATGTAACGAGGAAAATGTGTCGGAAAATGAGCAAAGCATCGCGACGCGCGACCATAAGCAGAACACGCCGCCGCGGTGTACCTCTCGAAGTGTGTCTAATTGTAGCCTCTTTATTGCACTCAGCTGTGTGCAACCGTTAAGTAAGCCCTCGGTGTCGCCGGTGGAGAGTGTTTGACAGCGGCGGGCGCCGCCTCAGCCCCCTTCGTTTCCTACTTTTCCTTTCAATCTTACTGGCAATTTGGGCCGGTGGGGTGGAAGGCAGAGCAGCAAACGTAATTTCGTCTCTTCTTGGCGACACTTTGCGACGCGACGCGTTATATCGCGACCGTCGCTATCGCCCATATTCCGGGCGGTGGCCACGTATATGAAGTCCTTATGCTCGCCTATGAATGGTTCCAAACGAGACGGCAGAGGCACCACTAACCACACGCCGCACACAGAGAGAGAGAGAGCCGACGCATCACATCACACGCTCGCGGCTACTATCCTCGGTGTGTGTGTCTCTGGAGTTCTGTCTCCGCGGTCTCGTGACGCTATGCGGTTTCCGTCAAAATGCGCACGTACTTCCTGTCACAAGTTCGCCATCTGCAGTACCGAGCGACGTAGCTGTAGCTGGTATAACAGCAGCCATCCAAACTCCCGTTCGTCGTCGTCGTCGTCGTTATGCTGCAGCATTTAATTTTTTGCGTCCTGTACGCCTCTCATGTGTTTGTGTGTTATGTGGCAACTTATGTAATGTGTGAATATGTGTTTTCCATGTTGCTGCTGCTGCTGCTGCTGCTGCGTGACATTCTTTATTTTGGTTTTTCACTTCCTCATCTCAGAGATCGCGAGCTGCGATGCGAACAGGTACTTTAACAAGCTCGCTGATGAACCCTTCCCGCGGAAGGGGAGAACAATGCTGTAATATGCCCATGGTTTTATCATGTTCAGTAATGAATTTTGAACACCTCATTCCGGGCTATGGTTTTGTTCGTTGTTGCCATGTTCAACGCACCGACTTCCACTCCAGTCATGATTTCGTTCGACAAATTAGAACCACCACCCGGGATCGGGAGAGTGGCAGAGAGAGGTATTCGTGGCTTGTCCTCATCTCGCGGCATCACCGCTCTTCAGTACGACAATCGCGGAACTCGCGCTTAATTTCCCAAACCTCACCATGACGCAATACGCTCGAAATGGCAAAGAAATTGTTCCGGCGCCCTAACCCAAACCATTCCGTTCGCCTTGTCCTAGCTTGTCATTTGTCGTTGGAAACTTCCAAAACACAACCCAACAG
>NC_064875.1:41680938-41703438 GCF_943734745.1 Anopheles darlingi | reverse complement strand
CAGTCAGCCAACAAGCCAGCCGACCAGAGAGAGAAAAAGAGAGAGGGAGACAGAGAGTCCAAATTGATCCGCAATGTTAACAGAACAAGCTCTAAATTACATAAAACAAACAAAGGGAGGGTAATAGATTAGCGACAGCGGCAAGTGGGTCAGCAAATAATGCAACAAACACATACAAACCGGTACCGGAAGTACGAAATCGCTAAACAATCAGATGAAAGCAGGTTTTAGAAAGGCGCTGAAGGATGTGGAACTACCGGATGGATTGATGAATGGATAGCATTGTGAAAAGGAAAGATGAAAAGGAAGCGCAACGAACGAGCAAAGCAATGTGGTACCGAGTGATGATTTTTGAGTAGAAGAGTAGAAAATTGTAAAAAAAAAACACACAAAAAAATGGCCGTCATTCAATACCGGAGTGCGCACTGGCAATGATATCAGACGAGCGTCAATCTGAAATGATTAGCGCGGATTATGAGCTGGGACAATTGCAGGTTTGTTCCCTAAATCCATTAACGGAAGGCTGGCCATCGCTCCGATCTTCCGATCCAGACAGAATTGAGCAGGAAGAAGAAAGTAAGAAACTCGTTGCGCCGCCGTTGGGAGTGGATAGCAGATAGCAGCTTTGGTTTTTCGTTAAATTCCGGTTCAGCAAAAGCAAACAGCAAACCCATGAGTGAAACATCGATCGACCGACCGACCGACCGACGGAACCGGAAACTGTACAGATTTCTTCTCTTTTGTTTTTGTAGCCATGTTTTGTGGTAGCACCCACAACGTGCTCTCCCGCGAGGGGTTGGTGTACAGCATGAGCGCAGGTGAGGGTGAGGGTAGCAAAGGACACTAGCAACTTTCTATTCGATTCAATTCCGCTCGAACAGCGCATAACCGACGCGGGGAGCGAACGCAGGACACAGATGGTAGCAAACCGCCAACCGCGGCCAGATAGTTTGTCGGAGGTTTAGGGCAGGTTTTGGGTTAGCTCATCTAGCTTTTAATGGATGCGGAAGTGAAAATTGAAGTGATCTTCTCCATATATTATTATATACAAGACAAAACACTAGCCATAAGCGACACACACAAACACAAACACACCGAGACACACAAGACAACAAACATTTTAAAACCGCCCTCGATCGCTCTCCGAGAAAATACTGCTTCGGATATGCGGGAAGCATGAATGCTGCAGGCGCAGCATATATTCATGAGGTAAAATCAGCAATCACGTACATTTCAACCACACTGACAAACACATACACACAAAAACACTGAAACACGTTAAGGCAAAGGACATTTTGCGAAATGATTAGTAAATAAACAATTGAAAAATTGATTAAGAAAACCGAAACTGAATACCGAACACGTCCGTCTCTCTTGCATCCGACATTTCTATTAAAACAAAAGCATACATCAACGCAGCTCAGACGGTGAACGCATTTTAGGGCAACTTTTAGACCATAAGACATCGGAATAGATCAGTGAAGCAACGGGTGATCTGTTTAGGAAGACTGTTTCAAAATGTAACATCAGCTTGCTCTTGCCACCGAGCTTGACTCTGTCCCCGGATGGCCGATTGTCGATGAAAGGTAAGTTATCAAAAACAAAGTCAAAAGCAGATCCTGTCTGAAAATACCATTCATAATTGAACGCAGTACCGAGATCTGTTATATTCGATTTTCTGTCTCTTTGCTGTGATCGTCATCGTAATTGGGTGCTGAAGTAAGTATCCTTGTGAGGTTTTCGATCATGATCGTGCCTGCACTACTGAAAATTTGGCTTGAAGCGATATGATGGATTCAGTTAGATAAATGTTCAGTTTTATGGGCACTTAAAATACGACAATCTGTGGGAAAGATGAACATGACTTCTGTAAATGTCAGTACAACAAAAACTACGATTGTAGATTGTGTGGAAAGAAGGGTCATTTAGGACAGGTGTGTTCTGCAAAAGAACAGTCATCGTTAAAACATTATGAGCAGAATTTTGAAAAGAAAAAATCCCCAGAAATACGCTATCTACAACGATTGAATTGAATGTTGAGTATCTCCGGGCTGTTTTCCAAGAAATCTTTATAACCCGGAAGCCTATTAAATTCAATATGGTTACCGGCTCTGGGAATGCAATTTCAAAATCATTTTTCGATAAGTTATTTCCTCCCGAAAAGTTCAACAACGATGGTAGGGAAGAATTTGTGAAGAAGAAACTTTTCAAAGGATATGCCTCATCACCATTTCTTAAACATACGGCTAGTCCGCCCTTATGTATGTGAAAAAAATCAAGATCCGTTACCCATAATTGATTAGATTTTTGCGACATTGGTTAGCATTTTTATAAATTGATCCTCAAAATGATTATAACTCGATCGGGTAGCTCTATCTTCGTCATCTATTGTTTCAAGTATTATTCTTAGTTCGAAAGCTAACTGTAAAGTATTCTTTCTTAACTTGTTGCTCTCATTTTATAATACTACAACTTAGCAACCAAAATGAATTACGTTTCAATACCTAGCACCATTAGGCTAGGGCATATCTGCGTTTCAGATTTCCTGGGAACATGCTGTGTTATGTGACGAAACTGCCATGCCCCTTTCGTGACTCATGAAAACGATTTGATTTTGCTTGAGCTGATTGACCACTGGACTTGCCTACACGAGCGATCCTTTCATTCATAAAGATTTGAATGCTTATGTTTTCAGTTTCCTGTTATTACTTTTGGTTGTTATGTATCGTTATTATAAAAATCATAGTAACGTCAGAAACAAAATTAGTTACACTCAACACTGCTGATGCGTAATGCGTAGCCGTATCGCAGAACAGCCTCATGTTGTTTCGTTGAATTGGCAGTTAGATAAGTATGTGTTTTCATAGGATGTGTTCCGACAACACTGATATCCTACGAAAAGATATCCAGGAAATGACACACGTATTTTTGAAAGTATGGAGTGACCCAACAGTAACATCGAGATTTTGATGAAACATTTGACGTAAACTAGAGAAAGGGACGTGGCATATTGCAATGCTGCGACGATAAGCTTGCAATTGACCGAGGACTTGGGGAGCCGTCAACAGAATTATTCTGTAAAGTGGTTCAGTTACGATATATTGCACACTTCACAAATCAAGTGTTTAAGTTGATTGCTCTCAAAATGGCGAGAACTGAACTGGTGAGTCTAAAAATAGATGGCAGAATTCTAGCCGGCCGCCAACAGTAATTAAACCATTGACACACCAAGAAAGATTCTGCTACTCTGCTAGCACGCTTGCGGCGCCATGCGCTTATCACTAATGTCTGTGCGTAGCTGAACAATTTGACGAAACCAGCTCATGGTACTCGTTATCGAAATTTCGCTAGCAAGAATCATGAACACTCTTTTCTCATCCAGACGCCGCTACAGTCTCAGTGTTCATACGCTACGATTTATCTCCAGCAGGAGGCCATCACGGTTTAATCACCCAAGAGCGATTTAATCGACAATCAGCCTCAGACCGTACAACCAACCGGCTGCACTCGTTCGTCTTAGTAAAGCAATGTCGAATAGATTTATATTATGCTGTTATGTACTGTTTTTATGTTGATACTAATTATGTAGGACATGCGTGCATGTTTGCAAGCATTCATATTTATTTTTATCACATAAAAACTTACAACTGAAACAAGTTGAATAACAAAGTTAAACGAATACATGCAACAGTCACCAAAACTAAGCAATTGCATCTGCCTTTGTTTCCGCCGAATCTGTTATCACCACGCAAAACTATATTTCTACTAGTTTGTGATAACATATACGGTTTCCTACTGATGTGCGTACAATGAGAGCAAGCCCCACAACCTGATTCACTTCCCTTCAAATGGCAGTTGTTCGATATTCATGGGCATTCATAAGGGGTTGTCCGCCGATAGTTTTAATGATACCCAGTCGTTCCAGCGAAGTAGTTCGGAAATCATGTCGTTTGGAATGGTACATCGACATTATCGAGAATTCGAAGAAACGCTCGTTTGACGCAATCCAGAGAAAGGGTCGTGGCATATTGTAAAAATGCGGTGATCAGTTTATAATTGACCGTGCGATTGAAGAGTCGTCGACGAAGTTATTGTGCAAAGTGTTTTAGTTTCAGATGTATTGAACGCCAGTTGTGCTTTTCATAAAGTAAGTGTTGAAGGTGTTGAAGATTTCAAAATGGTGAGAACATTACAATCAAAAGCGACTTTGCTGCAATGGTTCGTGGTGATGCTGTGTGTGAGCGTGAAAGCTACCACCGTAAACTTATGCCCGGAGCACGAATCAGTGGACATCACCAACGGTACAAAGGACGAAGCTGGACGCATTGAAAACGATGGCGTGTGGTACAACTCTAATCAGTATTTTCAAGACGGAAATGTACTCCGAGGATGCGTATGTCTTGTCCGTCAATGCATATATGTATGCGATTCAGAAGAATGGGCAAATGATGAGTCAAAAAAGCTCTTTGCAAATGTATCCGATGGTAATGGTGAACACTATCGTAGAGTAGACCTGGCTGCAGATCGTCGCTACTACTTAATTTTGGGAAAACGTAACTGTACCGAAGAATGGTCGCTGATTCCGCATTATGATGTGAACATAACATCGGTACGTACGCGGTTTATAGAGTTAAAATGATTCTCAGTATCAATTTCATTTTCGGAACATTCAAATTCCAGAAAGGAGAACTTAAAGTGGATACATACTTTGGCGAACTCATAAGTAATTATCATCAATTTTGTATGTTACCGAATAACAATACGGACGAATTTGACGGGTGTTACTTTCTACCCGAACCGAGCGATTTGCCACACACATTATATGCCTCCGGTAAGTTCGTGATCTACAATCTTTGCTTAGAAGTCTTGTTTTATCTCAAAAAACGCCTTTCAAACACTTGTTTGATACATTTGGTACGCTAATATTACGAACTAATGGTTTTAATCTACTTATTTCGAAGGCTTCCTGGTGTCTTTACCTTTTCTTGTGGCCACAATTGTGGTGTACGCCATTCTACCGGAGCTACATAACGTACCAGGCATGTCACTGATGTCCTACGTGGCATCACTCGCAGTATCCTATCTACTGCTTGCCTTGATGCGTATTGATGTCTACGGTCACCAATCGATTATGTGCCGGGTCACCGCTTATACAGTATACTTTACGTTGATGGCCAGCTTCTTTTGGCTCAATGTCATGTCCTTCGACATCTACTGGACGTTCACTGGAGGTCGTGGAGGAACGACTGAGCGCCAAAAGTTCTTGTACTACTGTCTCTATGCTTGGGGATTTCCCCTGATATTTGTGTGTTTAGTTGTTCTTTTCGACCACACAACGCTTATAAGCTATGAGAATCTAAGACCAAATGTTGGTGAGGAGTCATGTTTTCTTAAGGGTAAGTATCAATGTAATTCATAGAAGAGCGCTTCAAGCAATACAGTTTGGTTCGTTTACAGATGACAAGCTGACTCAATTTGTATATGTGTACTTGCCGCTATTGCTGCTTATCAGTGCAAACATATTCTTCTTCGCTACTACCGCCATACGCATTTATCAAACAGAACAGGCAAACATCACTATAATGAAAGGCAATTCCAGACGCCACACGAAAGCGCATAATGATCGCAACAGGTTTGTTCCAATGAAAACAGCATAAATGTAGAATAATGACATTTGTTTTCTATCGATTTGATGAGTTAGATTCGGCCTTTACCTGCGATTGTTTACCATCATGGGTGTAACATGGTCGCTAGAAATTATTAGCTGGTTGGTGAATGACTCGAAAGCATCCTCCCCGTCATGGCTGGAATACGTACTGGACATTTCCAACTGTCTTGTAGGCATCGTAATTTTCTTTATGTTCGTCTGGAAGCAAAAAGTAAAGAAGCTATTACTTGAGCGGTATGTATCTGCAGTAGTTGCATCAATGAGTGTCCCAAAAGTATTACCTTATTATGATTTATCGTTACAGATTTGGCAAATCGAAAGGATCTTCGGATACAATCTTCAACACGAACACAATGCGTAGTACCTATTCGACGGATGCTAAATCAATGAATTCCATATCTAAGATCGATCAAGCTTAAGAATGTGAATAAACGAGAACATTAACTCTCGGATTACTTACCAAAGGTCCAAATGTTGGACCATGACTGCGTTAAAAAAGGCTGCAATTCGACGGCCCCAGCATTTTTTTTAATAGTTTATAGAATATTTAGAATCTCGTATTTCGAACATATTTGTATCACTTATACAGAAGTAGGATCCTTAATAGAAAATTGACAGTATAAATGGCTCGCTACATTTTTATGGTCAATTTTACTTGCATCCATTTTTTTTTTGAGTTATATTGATTTCAATTGCGATTATTTCCAAAAATAGCTGTTTTATCTTTATTGTTTTAAATAACTTTTATCTGTACAAAAAAGTATTTTCGATACACACATTCAAATATACCCATACTTCTGCTAGACAGCCTTGAGATTCCTTGCCGCAGCCATTTGGTGAATTTGCAGCTCTCAGACTTGAACTCCGACTGCAATAACAATTGCATCTAACGGCAAAAGATATTTTCCATTTTTTCTGGCTTCGAACGATCGCTTTTTATTGATCGCGGTAAATGGATGGTTCCAGCAAACCACCGAAGCCTCGTTCTAAAGCTTCAAGCTCTAAAACCTCTGTAAAATAAAAAAATGAGAATAAAGGAAGAATCCGAACGCCAGCACACCGAGTCTCGCTATTTTCGTACACAACAAACTTTATATTTTAATTTAAATCAAAGAGGTACACTTACCTGCGAATGTTGAGGGTTAACGCGTAACGCATATAACGCATAACGTAACGGTTGTTTGAAAAATCGGTATCTTTGTCATTTCTGCTTTGATTGATTGGAAAATTGCAGAGAATACTCTGGAAAGGGTCATAATTCAGGGGAAAATAAAAAAATAGATCAATGGCACCAGCCCTTGTGGTCCAGGAAGTTTGATGGAACCGAAGGAGCTGCCTAGAAAGCTATTTTTGGTGATCGAAGAGGACAGGAAACACTTGCACCGTCTCCTGAGCATACTCTCGTGACCCGTTCTAGGTTTGAGGAAGCAAGTAGGCACCTCAGAAACATGCACGTTCCAGCCGTTAACCGTTCGCCGATTTTTGGCCGGGGAAAAGTTCAAGAAATCCCACCGTGCCTTAATTTGTAAACACGATGGGATTTCTCGTGCAAGTAAAGGTCAAAATTTGAGGCGCAGTGGGATTTTTATCAAAATTATTAGCCGTGGCCACACGGGGCGAAAACTCTAGCGCAAACGAAAAAATTAATGCCAAAACTTTTGCGCTTCGATATGTTTACATGGCCGGGTTGAGGAAATTAAAATCGTTTTTTTTGAAGAAAAGGATTGAATACACTAGCAATGATCACTCACTGTCGATGTAAACCACAAAAAGAACATATTGTGAGCCCTACCGTTTGCAAAAAGCTTTTACGCTAGGTTTTACGCTCCACGGACCAATAATCGTTTGACAGCATGTAAACGGCAAGCGTAAACGTTTTGGCATTAATTTTTTCGTTTGCGCTAGAGTTTTCGCCCCGTGTGGCCACGGCTATTGATTTAAATTTCGGCTCACTCAATTTTTGTTACTCACAAATTTCTTACACAGTTTGTTTTTATTAAAGGTGTACCACGTGGTATAAAATCTTAATTTTACTTAATATCTTAGCCATTCCGAAGTGGTCAGAGAAAAGTAGCCTGAGATACCGGTGGGAAGCATATAAAAGGTTAGGGATAAGGTAGATAAAAAGATGCGTTAAATTTACTTTAACTTTACTGCTTTTTCAATCAATGAGTCCAATTTGTATTAAGCTTTTCTACTGCCACTAGTATTAGCAAGTTACGAACGGAGTAACTGCTGCACACGAGCTTATTGAGAGCGCAAAGGTAAGAAACCCACTCCAGCCAATAACTTTAAAAATTCTTATTTCTATTTGTCGAAAAAAGGCATGTGAGTGATAAATAAAATTAGTATACATCATTATAGGAAAAAAGCACAAAAAAAGAAATCCCATTTTTGGCTTTCGTCGATTATACATCACATGATGGTGAATCTGTCCGTAAAAGATGCTGGCAATGAAAGCAAACAACTGATAAATCCACAGATCAATCTGATACCTCTTGGTTCAATCAATGTCTTCAAAGAAAAAGAGTATTACAAAGAGATTATTATTTTGTGTGTCTGCATGTCAGGAACACATTTCAAACGTATTGACCAGTTTAAAAAAATGATTTTAAAGTTAGAGGCCACCGCTAATGCAACAAACCGTGTGTAGGATCAGGTTTCAAACTACACTGGTTCTTACTATACAGCCAAAAAAACATTCTTTCCTCCCCGACGGGGAATCGAACCCCGGTCTCCCGCGTGACAGGCGGGGATACTTACCACTATACTATCGAGGACATGTGTAATACAAATGAATACTAAAAATTACGTCTTTGCATTGCTGTGATTGAATTAAACCGGAAAAATTATTTGGTCAATTTAGCATTTGAGATACACATAATATACACATAATCATTTTTTCTCTTAGCAATGAAAGTGAACATTGATATCGATAAAAAGGGGTTCGTCGCTTGGTCTACTTTGTACCTGAATCTTTCATTACTATCTGGTACATTTCAAATTAATGCTGTTAGCAAAAGATCACTATTTTCTTTTTCGCTAAAGCTGTAGTGCACAAAATTCGAATCAATTATGTATCTCTTGAATGTTACCGTTCATGCAAAATGGTACACCTTTTAAAAGAAATCAGGACGAAATTGAAAACAATTGAATAACCTTCAAAAAACAAAATAACCATGCTCCAGTTTTGATTTACGAAAGATTTATTATCAATGGCATAGTAGATCCTTCCACCACCCACGATCGAGCGTATGCAACAATTCGTTAAATTGAATTGCTAGCATGCTCAAATGCTTTAAATTCTATTTCATCTTTGAAATAAGATCGTTCCCCAAATATCTGGAAATATGCATACATAAAACATTTTGAGTCTAACAATCAAATCACAATTATAACCGTAGCACACTGTACACAGTAACATGAAGTAAAATAAACGCTCGATCTAAACGCGCATTCGTTTCACAAATTCATATTAACATCGGTTTAAAACAACCCCGTCTGAAGCGAGCTCCAAGTAATCTGCAATACCTGCAAACACATTGCAAACATAATAAATAAAAAAAACACTACTAACGCGCTCAAAAGATCAGAACCAGTTAAGGAGCAACGCGTGCGCACCATATCTCGGACTTTACTACCCTCACCAATTACCGCACGGCATATGCTCGCACACCGAAGCACATGGGCTTTCTGTGGGCTGTACCGTGAGCATAGCCAGCCGCTTCACGTTTGATGATTCGATGTAGCATTCAGTGATGTTGATAAATCTTTTGACAGTTGACTCACCCAACCGAACGGCTCTTGACACAATCTGAAACAGTACTTGGCCGGCCGGTCCCGGATAAGTACCCTACAAAGCCATCCATAGAGACATTGCGCAGGTTGGAGGGTGGTTTCATAACTTATCACACCCGGCCCGGCGCGGATTAGAGCTCCTTCGTTTCACGTGCTGCGCTTCGTCATTTGTCTCTAATTATTCTCTTTCGTTTGGACATTTCTTTCTTTCTTAAACGATCCATTCTCCGCGTGTCTGTCACCAATTTTCACTGAATGCCCAATCAGTGGCCCAGTCCCGCCTGGCGAGGGGATTACAAAAAACATCATTTTTGATAGACAAAAAGCACAGACATGACTCGATGGACACTGGCCACACCAGCACGCACCCTCGGTGTGCTGAAGTAATTCGACCTAGTGCCATTATGGAAGATTAAGGAGATTCGTATCGAGTGCGTTTACTTCACGTCCATTGCACGAGATGATGTACCAACGCATGTTACCGGCTAGCCGGCCAGCCGACCGACCACCAAGCATATTTTTGTGGGTCACATCAGGCGCTGCGCTTGATTAGGATGATTAATGAACTGCGAGCGTCGTTCGGGCGTAGTCGTCCCGCACACACACACACACACACACACACACCTTTTGAATACCGGACGAATACGAAATCGCGCGCACCGCTGGGTGGTGTGGAAACATTTTATGTTCTCCGGCATATCCACGTGAAACTGAAATTTTGCTAAACTGCACTCCGCTCGCCGCGATTACGGTTAGCTAGCTCCGTCGTAAGGGAGGAGCCCCGATGGCGTTTCCCCCTTTCTCTCAAACTGTTGGGCCGCGGGGGATGCAGCCAACGCTAGACAGATTTGATGTAATTTTCACAATTACTTTGTGCCGCTGTGTTTCAGTTCGGTCCATTTGGCAGTTGCAGAGCCGTAAGCTTGACCAATATTCAAATATCGTAATCACGTCGTAATGCTGAAAGTTGCTTGCCGCTTACCAAATGGCCTTCTTTTTGGCGAATGTGGCAAAAAAAAGCATTAAGGATCGGTTGTTAACCTAGTTAAAGTAGTTATCTTAGTGAAAACCTAGATAGATCTGATTTCAATTAATAAATGATCCATAAAAAATGCAAACAATCTTTTTTTAAGTTTAAAGCCCATTTTAGTTTTTTTTTAATAGATAATAATAAATTTTGCTCTATAACGTATCAATAACCAAAATCAAACCAAATCACTTGACATGTCCACCGTCTATTCCAATTACTCTTGCCATTAGGCAATTAAGAATTTATCTTTCTAATCTAATTCTACGGTATAAGCAGACCAGGAAGAATCTGTCATACAAATGAAACATGTTTCTTCAACATTTTGATTTAATTTTCAGTTTTCATTTCATTTCAGACGACGGGTTTTCATCAAAATAAAAGGCAATATCAAACGATTGCACGTAACTGTTCCGAACTTTTGAAATTACAGTATAAAGCTCGTGTCAATGAATATACATTTTTATTTTCTCTGGGACATCCTAGCATCAAATTGAAGCGTTCTGCTGTAGTTTTCGAGCTTTTAGTTCGTCCTGTATCTTCACAGTAGCTCTAGGCCGAAGCCTTCAAGTCATCTATAACCAACAAATAATATGGAGGGTCTTGAAATGTTCGTCTCTTTGCCAGCTTCCGTACAGATGACTTTGAATTTAAAATTTCACTTTTATACTCGCTGTTAGCTGTACGACAGCTCTCAGGACCGTAGCTCTATTAGATTCCAAATTTTAGTGTCCAGCTGCCGACAATCGCAATAAATTCTTTTGTAGTTGTTTTTCCCGAAAAGCAAACAACAAAGTATCGCCTTTGCGCACATTCTACTGCACACATATCCATTTTACCACTACTTTTGATGCATCATTTAGTAGATACGAGTCTCATAAATACAACAACATCACATTATGTTCTACTGATGTTGGAAAATATCTACTGATATCTACTGATGTTGGAAAATAAAAAGTTTATTGATAGCGATTGCATGTTTATATAGGACATCGCTTTATGTAAATGATGTAATGCATATCCTAAAACTAATGCCGGTTCAATTATTCATTGCAGGTCATAAAATATACTAGGACACATAAATATAACAGCAATCTATTCCAATCGGCACCTGCTGCATCCGAAGCATCATGTTCTAGAACAACCCGCACACTCGTGCATTCATGCAGGAGGAGATCGTCTCGTCATTACCGGATGGCCACAGCAGTCATGCGTCATCCGTACGCCAACACCCATTCCAACCCCTTCGGGTGTTGACTGACCCGGGATGCCAGCTCAGACGAAACTGAAAGTAAGCCAGTGGCGCAAAGAAGAGCAAACGAAAGAAACGGAAAAAATTATCGCGCGCAGGCAAATGTGGTACCGATTTTGCTCAACACCTCACTCCCTCTGTTGCTGCTGCCGTCGATTGCCGTCCAGCCAAACGCACTTCAGTGCCGCACTTGGCCACACTTTCAACACCACCATCACTGCTACCCCTCACCATCATCATCATCATCACGCTGATCGTACTGTCTATGCTAGAGCACACGCCGGTCGTTAATGTTGCTGCTGCTGCTGCTGTTGGGTGGCGAGTAATGAACGAGCAAGTGTAATGGCATTTCCCCGCGCGATGCAAGGTCCGATGGCACGCGAGCTTTTGGGCAACGCATCGCAGCACGTCCCTGCCTTACGTTGCTTTTGGTGGCGGCCAGCGCCAGGTCGCGTGTCTCGAGTATAACAACGTACGTACGTCTGCCCAGTGGGGTGCGAGTGTTGGGTTTATGTTTGAGGTTAAGTAAAGATGAACCTCACCCCCGTTGGTCGTGGCCGGGCGCGACCGATTAATGCCCCGTTGAGCCAGCGCCACCGGTGGTGGAGGCGCTTGATGAGCAATCCAAGGCATCCGCAACGGCATTTGACGTTCAATATTTAGTTTTGCTCGAAAATTATTTCAAGCAACACCGGCCAAGGTGCATGCATAGGACATTCGGGCACCTATCCGTGGCATCCGTGGACGTTGTTGATCTAAGCTCGCAAATGACAGATAACGCAAGAACGAAGATGACGGAGACATCGCAACGCAAATGGTTACTCGATGCTGGCAACAGCACACCAAGTGAGGTACCATTGCCATTGCGAGCAGGCGAAAATCATCGCAGTTCACACATCTCAAGGCCTGCTTTGCATATTCCGAAAAGAGCAAATCATTAACGCCGGTTCCGGAAGCGACAATATTGCTAAACGCACACCGACACCGGACACCAGCCAGCCAGCCAACCAGTCAGCCGGCCAGCCTCTGCCGGATCGATCGATCAATCTCCCGGCGGAATACTCCTCGCGGACTTTTTTCCGCGATTGCCATGTAGTATGCTGCGCACTGCGCTCGTACGGCTCGTTTATCATTTGCCAATCCAATTATCACCCCCAAAAAACATTCCCGACGGACGGACGGACGGACGAGAATCGTGCACGCTTGCCTGGTGACTGGGTGACATCTGGCCTCCGGTATGAAATAGAATGGGAAAACAGAAACCAGCAGAACCAGTACTTGAGCTGATCCGGCCAGTTCAAACACACACACACACACACACACGTGCGGGCGCAAATGATCCGGTGTGTACCTGCCAGGCGGACTTGCCAAAAACATGATGCCGTTGACATCTCATCCGGCACCGGGTACCGGGCAAGACGGAAACCATTCCACCACTGACCGGATGACCTTCGGGCGTATCAGGATCACCGTTTTCGGGTGCGGGAAATTCAATTCGCGCTGTCCCGTGGCCGACCTTTCAGCTGCATAACGGCATCCAACCACCACCACCAGCAGCAGCAGCAACAATCGTTGACATCTCTAGCGCTAGGATTTTGACTGCTCAAGGAAACCAAACAGGTCGCGCGAGGCGCAGAACCTGGGAACCGCTTGTTCGAACAGGGGACATTGTTTTAACCACTTTTTCTCCGCATGGATTGCTGCCCCCGAAAGTGACCTTTCTTGCCCAGATCCTGAATGTACTGTGTGTGTTTTTGGTATTTCGCCAAAACGGAAAAAAATAAGCGATTGTATGACAGGTGGACGATCGATTTAGAGGTGAGCCGCTACTCAGCAAGCGGTCGTTTGGTGTGGTGCGGATTTCTAACACTTAGTTGAAGGTGTCCTTCACTCGAAGCAACCTTAATTTAGAGTTATTTTCGTTTATCTTCAACCCCCCCCTTTTTCCTCAGTTTGTCAATCAATCGCGCTACTAACTGCAATATCCCGTAATGCAATCATTACTTGCAGCAGCAGCAGCAACAGCAGCAACAGTGGCAACTGTAACACGCACGCACGACACAGACAGCCGCATCATGCACCGGGTCCGAGGACCTGGTGCAATAGAAATGCAGAAAGAGAAATGACGCTCGCTCACTCGCTCGCTCGCTCCGATCCCCGGTCCACGGTCCACGGTTCCAGAAAACCAGTCTTTCAACCGTCTTTGACGACGATCCATAGCCGCTACGCTTGTGGGTTCCCAGGGCGAGAGTGGAAGGTGCAGTTGCATCTTGCATCACCCGAAAAATCGTTGCCCACCACCTCCACCACCACTAGCTGGCCACCGCTCATCCGATACCGTCAGCGCGTGCAGCGTGCATCGTGCTCGGTCCGTGCTTGTTAGATTTCGCCTTTCATTTTGCACACATTTTCCTTCATCAATCTGCAAACGTCGAATGGGGGGCGGGGAGGCAATGGTGCGTTAGATAACGACCCGGTGCGCAAGATCAGTTGACCTACATGCTCTCTCTCTCTCCAACCAAGACCGGCTGCCTCCCGTCTTGTGTTGTGTTGTGGGCCCCGACAAACGGACGTGTTGGCAGTGTGCAATCAACATCACCAGCGCCAGCGATCACCGAAAGTACTTCTTCATCAGCTGGTTTACAGACCGCATAAATCGGTTGATCGCATCCTGGAACAACCGAGAGAGATTATCTGGAGATTTAGTGAAGGTGGGAACATTTTCTCTCGCGGAAAATTTGAAATGAGTCACTGTAATCCTCTGGAACAGCAGATTATCTGGAGCAAATTCATGGCGTCGTTCTAGCGTCCATACTGTGAGATTATCTGGTGTTGGAGAATGTGAGTTCCAGGGAGAAAGTGGTATTTTCATTGATTTTCCCATAACATCCTAATCGTTTTATTTATTAACTTTGAAATGTCAACGAAGCATAGCATCTTAAAATGCAAGTATTCTAAGTTACAACAATAAAATTAAGAACATTTTGCAGTTAAAAGCCAAAAAAGAAAACCAAGCTAGAGGTTAAGAGTCCCACACTGCACCTGAGAGCTGTTCTCAGGATCGTACATTCATATATCGCCTAGTTGGAGAGAAAAAAAAGGGTTCCAAAGTAAACAAAATGAAGCTAAGGTTTAGGGGGCTTAGGGAGGCCTACGGAACATCGAAATCTAAAAGTGGGAACGCAACAGGAAATGAACAGGATATAGTCACCAAAGGGTCCGGCAGGAGTTGTGTTGATATGTGTATAATTAGTCGAGACTAATTAGGCCGATATTTCGTCTCACAAGTCGCATCCGGCCTAGTGAGAGAAGTTACAAGACTGTTGCAGACTACTTAAACCAAGAAGAAGGTATCTGGTGTTTTGGATTGGCGTATTTTCTTTTCTGAATTATTTTCATTTAATGGATGCAATACGTAAGAACTGTTTTTTTTTGGCTTTCCAGTAGTACGATGTATAGGGAAATTTGACGAACACCTAGTAATAAAGGCTAATATTCTTGTTGGTTTCTTTAATATATTATCGAAATAAAGATCGACGGACAGTTTCCTTTTTAATGTAAAGCTTAATTACTTCATAACAGAGACCCAAGATAGGTTAACACAATATTTTGTGTAGTTGTGACTTACTAGATTGTCTAAAATAAGTTTTTTTGATATTCAAAGTACTCTAGTAAACTAAGTTCTTTTTTTATTGTTTTAGTAGGTTAGTATTACTCTCTCCATATTCAACAGAGCTTACGATACGCGTTGTGTTGTGAGCTACTAAAAGAAACTTTTTCCTTTTTCACTTTGTCGAAATTTGTTTAGCAAAGAATTTGCATTGACATGAACAAAGACACAATTACTGGATCTCCGCTTACAATCCCGAAACAACCGATCAATCGAAGAAACGTCGTGCCAAAGGTGAGCCGAAGCCGAAAAGGTGAGAAAAATCAAGATCATGTTGACTGTTTTCTTCGACTATCGTGATTTTGTGTATTTCACGTGTTTCTAAAACTGGAAAATCCGTTGGCATCAGTGCATTGTAACTTTGGGAGGAGTTCCTTTAGAAAAATAAATAAAAAAATGTAAAAACAAAATAAATGTCACCTTATTTTTGGACTGTCTTAAACCTTTTGAAATTTTTTCCAAAGATTTTTTTCTGTTCCAATGTTTTACATTCACACAAACATCCTTAGAACATCCTTAAGCTCAAAGGTGCCCAAAGTCGCTGCAAACTCGCCGATACCATCGAACAGGAAACGAGTGCCAAATAATCGGCAGGTTGCAGGGTCATATGGCATTACCTCCGTCATCCTGGCTTGTCTATGTCCTCTGTGAATCACCACCAACTATTTGTCCTTCTAGCGCGTCACTGTACTTCCCCCTTGTCTAGTGCTTAACGCATGAAAGAATCATCAGGAAATTACCAAACACATCTTATGACTTCGGTGGACCATAAATCAAAACAATCAATGCTTTGATTGAATTGACTCTTAATCTTTCAACTTTCCCCACCCTAAGCGCCCCAAGTGATGTGTGAGTACCGCATTGACGTAGTCCAGTCCAGTCCAGTCCAGAGTCCAGAGCGCCTTAGCCCCAGCGGCAGTCACTAAGCGAAAGCTACATCAATCTGAACACTTAATGTTTACCGCACCAGAGATCCACCGGAGAACAATAGCTTCCAAGAATCGATCCGATAAGATGAGTGACGCGGAACTGGCCACCCACCACTAGTATCTCTCGTGACGTCACGAAGTAATTTTCCTACTCCACCGCACCCATCGTTATCACTAACCATCGAAGTACATTCTCGACGACGTCGTCGTTGTAATCGTCATCTGATGATGATCACTTGTGTGTTGCCTTGAAAGCAACAGCCACACGCGAAGGATGGTAACTCAGCGCAAAACCGAACGATCGAAGTACGAAGTACACTCGCGCTACTCTAAGTACATACACAGAGTCACTCACAGTACGTACCGTACCAGCAGCGCAGCCCCTGTAGAGCCTCGATCACTCGGATCGTGTGCGATCTTGCGTCTCATTCACTTTCTACGGGACTCCGGCGCTCCGCTCGCTCTCGCTAATCCCTCCCTCCTCCCCACCCGGGGTTTTTGCGCCCTCCGATCAGGTGCGGTTCGTTCGTTCGTTCGCATGTTCTGACCTGCCTGCCATTTGCCACAGGCCACGTTTGGTACAGAGTGCGAGGGTGCGCACATACTGTGCAAACAGTTTTAGTACAGAGCGTACAGCTTCAACCGAGGGAAGCGACCACCGCGCTCGTACACTCGTGCCAGGTCGCGTCGCCTCGCGTCAGTCAGTCAGTCAGTGTGTTCGGTAGTTGCGGAGTGGACTGCACTGGAGTGGGTCCGCGTAAACCGAAAATCCGCAAAAAGGATCGCCACCGCATTCATTCGTTCGTCAGCCATTCTGGGGCGTGCACGCGTGCTTGTTCACACCACTTGCGGTCTGCGGCTGGCGAATAGTGGCGCATAGTGTGGCCCAAAACCCAAAAGGGGTGTCCTTGCAGTGAGTTGTTTTAAAGTGCCGGCGACGACGACGACGAGCAGCACGGATTGTACGGGACTTGGTTTGCGCAGCAGTGAGCGAGCAAAAGTGCGAAACAATTTAGCGTGGTGACATCAACCAGTACGTACGCGACGAACCTCTCTCTCTCCTGGTGACAGTGTCCCTGGTTTTGGCCCCCCCGCTCCGGTCCGGGGAAACATTTCGGTTCTGGCCGCGACTGTGCCGATGAGTGCGATGCTGGTACAACCGTTCTTGACTCGATTGTTGTTGGTGTGTGTCGCGAGGATCAGGTGTTGCCAACTGTTGCTGCTGCTACTACCGTACTGTTCGTGTCGTGTTTAGTTACGTTTTTGGTGCAGTTTCGAGGTTTGCTAAAGAGAAAGAGAGATAGAAAGAGCACGCGCAGGAGTGTTGGTGTTGGTGGTGTGAGGAAACCATAATCGCGTTATTGCATTTCCCACCGAAGGGAGTGTTCCGTTTTCGACGTGACGAGAGTGATTGTCCTAGGCCGCAGTTTCGATTCCCCTTTTTTTTTGCTCCGTGCTCCTGCGGTGACCGATCGACGACGACGCAAGGTGAAAGCCTGGTGTGTATGGTACAGATTGGAATCGGTTGTTCATTCATCGGTTAATCATTGGTCAAACAGGGCACAGGGCACAGGGTTCCTAGTGGCTGGCTAGTCAATTACAGCACAAAATTACCGAGTGTGTGTGTGTGTATCGGTGTGCGCACCCGTGATCGTGATCGCGTTCTGTGTTTTTTCGGTTTGTTTTTCCGATCAAACTGTACCGTGAAGCCAGTAGGAATCTGGTCCAATTGCGACACCACACCTGGAAACCCCGTTGAGCGATACATCGTAAGTGATTTTTTTCTTTTTTAATTTGCATTTCTTTTTTAACTACATTTGTTCGGTCTGAACGAGAGTGATATGTATGATTGGACTCTACAGCGATCTGTAAAAGCAATCTTAAGAGAGAGCAACCGCAAATCAATGGTCAATCGCTCGCAATCTCGCAATCCGATACGTGAGAGATATTGATTCACGTTCATGCTTCCTTCTCCTCCTAACTTGACCATACTTTTGTCGAGGGGAACTTTTGTGACCATCCGTCCGTACATTGTACCCGGTGTCATTAGTTTTGACCCCTATAAATATTGTCGCAACGCACGAGGAAACACGCACGAGACATGCACGAGAACCTACCAAGGGCCACCAGGCCGCCAACGACTGGTCACTGGCGGGAGGCGCATTAGCATACTTAATCTTCTGGAACCACACTATCACACGCTGCCGATGTCCTTTGGATACCATGAACCACCATTCTAATTAGATCGATCGTAGGATTTGGAGGACACGACAGACGAGCTACTAGTAAAGTAGAAGTGGAACATTAGAAGTGACCTAACTTTGCTTTCGTGAGCATTTCCTTTCTTGTTTTTTGCGATTTTAAGATTTTAATATTTAAGATTCAAGTTGATGGTTTACTAACTATAAACCCGCATGAGCTCATTTGCATTGTGCTAAATGATTGCAAAGTCGATAGGAAACAGCACATTACATCAAGTTATGAGTAAATTTACCCACAATTCAGAAGCTTCTCGGATCATTGGAATAGAAATTTTGCAAAACAGGATCCAAAATACGAAATGAGAATAACATCCTTTGAAATTTGTTGTATGTTTTTCCCCTTACGCATTTTAATTCCTTAATAGAATGGTTGCACATAGAGCGACGATTAATGATGATCGAAATAAGCAATAATCCTTAACTGTTTGAATGAAATATTAACCAAATCACATTGCGCTACATCAAGGCTCCTTATAATCCCATGTTACATCTGCTGTACTCTATGTTTTGTAAAGCAATGTATACCGCTTTAAATATGTAATATAACCTAGCTATTAAACAAATGTTGGTATGCACAATACGAATGTATTGCGGCAAACGTATTTTTATAAAATACAACGTGTAATAATGCTTCTATTACAAGTGAAACCAATCAAATATGTTGAAGTATGTTTAATAATGAAATCTACTCAAAAGATACATTCAACCCCTTGATAAAATAAGCTTCATAAACGTTCCATTTTTAATAAATCCGTACTATCAATATCAACAACCTGAATCGCACTGTCATCAATCTATATCGTTAAGTGCATAAAACACTCTGTTCCGATGCTTTTACCAACGACAGCACGGCACGCCGCACGCCGCGCCACACACCAACAGAGAACGCGATCTCAGGCACGCGATCACCATGACTACCGCTCTACCGTGCACTACCGCCTACCACGCGGATGAGTATTGAAAAGTTCGAAAACTCAACAGCAACAACAAAACGGCGTAACCTTGCGGCTAACCGGAAAGTGGAATTTTCTTGCCTCACACACGCCCCGCACACGCGCGCGCGCGACCTATTCCCGTACGGTTCACGTTTAGTTCCGGCATCGCACGCCAAGGAAAGTCGCATCAACGGACAACAGACAACCCGGTACACCGGGATCACGTGGCCAACGAGGAGAACCACCAGGAACCGGTCTTTTCACGTGGTTCTCCTACTGGCGTCGGTCCCTGCCTGTTGATGCTTAAAATAGGGAGATGCCTTTGCCAGGTGATTCACATTCTCCTGCTAACGGTCGGGAATCGGGCGGAGATCTCACGATGCGCGGCGCTTCCGTGCGCATTTATTGCTTCGCCATTTATGCTAATGCCTGCAAGGGAGTCGTTCCATCCGCGATATCCGCCATGTGAGCCTCTGCACCGATATCGAACGGATCATCCCGAAAGCTAGCCAAAATCGCAGCAAAATTAATGACATTCATGTCTCCAAAAAAAAGTCACGCACCGCATAAAGCAGCTGACCTCCGGGGGGGCACATTCACCTGACCAGTGATTAGTCACTAGTGTGCTAGCCGGGAGCCTGAACTGGACACGCACACTTCCTACCTCCCACGACGACAGCTCCATGATTGATGCTCCCCTCAGAGAAAACCCCCCCGAAAACCAAAACCAAACCAAACACCGACCTTGCCGGATGACGTTGACGTCGGGCGCTAAAACGCCACTAACCATCCGTCCCGGCTCCTTATCCGGCCAATCCGGCTTCCGACCTTGATCGTGGCGAACCGTTTTGTCTCCCCCCGAACGCCAAAAACACTTTCTTTCCTCTCTCGCGATTTTCAAGTTCAGACTCCCTGACCAATCGAGGCGCGCACGAGTGGAATGTCGCCAAATTCGATCATTGAACCATTGGGCGCCCGTGGTGCGTGGACTCTACAGTTCGCGTCGCGCCTGCTTTGATAGTGGGAGTTTTTTTTTCTTCTTTGAATCTTTGAAACAAAAACCGCGATCTCGGAGTAAGCTGATGCAAACCGGAATCGGAATCGAAAATCACGCTATCGCCATGTCGGGGCGCGACTTGCCCAGGGCCCAGGGGATGGTTTGGAGGTCATCAGCGTCTCGGATGACAAATCGCACTCCACTCATCTACCGTTCCGTCAGGGTCAACTACTACCGTGTACTCCGGACCACCGCCCGAGAGTAGTCGATCTCGCTGGGGCGTGGGTCATCCTCGCACCAGCATGGTGGTCGCAGCTCATTACGCCTTCGATTGCTGCTGTCCTGACTCATTGAAGGTGGTCTCGGGCGAGCCAGCGGTTTGTGAAGGAACACGAAGGGACGAAGCATTTCATAACGTGTGTGTATGCCCGCGGTAATTGGGTCACACAGGATCAGGTCAGGAAGGGGATAATTGAATCGCCGCCGCGAAACCTCGAAACCACGCCACACGTGTATAACCTCGGGCACATCGTCACATTATCTCATCTTTAGCGACGCAGCATAAAGCGGGGACACACTGGGCACCACGCCACAGCTCGTGGTGCTTGTGGTTGTGCTTTGTGCGAAGATGTAGCAAAAGAGGGAAAAAGATATGCTCACCAGGGTTGGCCAGCCAAAAAAGGGAGGAACCCCCGTTGTGCTGCTTATGAATGAATGAAGCTCCGCCATTTCTTGTGCGTCTCGTTTCGTCTCCCTTGTTGGCCTCTGTGTGAGAGGATGGGCTGGCTGTCGCTATCGATTTCTCATTACGACGACGGCTTGCCAGGGAATGTTTATGATCCACATTACTGCATCCTCGATTACCGTATTAACCATTCTTCCGACGATTGGTGCCTCGATTGGTGATTATGTCCAAATAATTATCATTTAATGATGCGTCATGTTTCACAATATTTGCCAGCATCTGAATCAATCATCAGCCAATCGGATTTCCCAATAAGTGCCGTTCCGATGCTAAAGCGGTTAAACGGATAAGCGACGCCGAGCGCACTCTTCCGGAGAGATTCGTTTTCACAATCGTGCTTCGAGTGCTTCGGAACACAAGAGACAGAGAGACGGATGGAAATCATTTACTTAGGCCACTCAATCGGGGCCTACCCAATAGGGTGGGTCCCGAAAAATAGCGTCATCGCCGTGACAGCTTCTTATTGACCGATTGGACCGAGGTGGAGGTCCCCCGCCCGCCCGGACCAGCAAGATGACAGTCATTAGCGTAAGGCGAGCTCGCGGCAATCGGCAATCGAAGACGGCGGCGACGACGACGACGACGACGAGACAAACAGCAGCGAACGCGTCGCGCGACCGCGAGTAGTCCTCGCCCTCTGCGGCATCGACCACAACAACGACAACGACGACGACGAGTACGAGTCGCCAACGGACCGTGAGGGAACTATCTCAACCGTATTATTTGCTAATCTATGCGCTGTGTTTGAATTACTTTACAAATGTTTTTGTCCGTCCCCTAACCCTCCGGCTGCGTCGGCTTCGCTCGACCGACCGACCGACCGGAGTGGCTTCTTCAAAAAACATGAGCCTCAAAAGACTTGAGCGCAACGACAAGCGACGAACTCGACGAAACGAGTAAATTTCGACAAAAAGCGACACTTTTTCGGCTACACAACCCCGTCAGCCACATGCTAAACATCGTAAACCGGAGACATTAGTACCTCGAGATGATTAGAGTGGCAACAGGTCGGGCAGAAAAGGTTCTGGAAGGTTCTGGGTATTATAAACAAAATTGCCCCAAAAATCTGTCGTCGGGAATTCCGGCAATTATTCTGGCAATCTCGTTACCATACCGGTTTAATTGATAATGGGTTTTATGCTGAAACGCAACACGGCCACAACACAAGTCACAAGTTTCGCTTGCAGATGACATTCTCTGGCAACGAAGACGACGATG